>NW_010108223.1:93435-172448 GCF_000699245.1 Pterocles gutturalis | reverse complement strand
GCTGAGATATTGCAGTAATGGTTTGGAAGGTAATACAGTAGCTGTAATCCCAAGGAAGTTGTGTATTAATAACAAGGGATGCTAGTTCTGGGATAAATGCCCTAGCTGGGTTAACAAACTGCGTCACTATCTATTATTTGTGGAGAAAAATATAAGCAGTTAATTAATGCTTTGGGGATATAGAAGGAAGAAAAAACAACAACAAAAAAGTACCCCAAACCAGATTTCTCCCAGGTCCCCAAGGACAAATAAATGCAGGAGGTAGGTAGAAAATAATTTATTATTTTATGTTCTTTTATTTCAGCCAGAACTTTGTTAGAGGGCTACAAAGCACAACTCAGCTTTAATCAGGAGAAATTTTGAGCTTGATTCATTTCTCAGTAGCATTAAATTTCATCAGGTTTATAATGATATAAATGCAGAGCTCTCAAGGTGATCTAGTCCTTAATAGTTACTAGTGAATTTGACCCACACATTGCATTAGTTAACTGTACTATAAAGATGCTAATGAGGTGAAGAGTAAGTAGGTAATTCTTTGCCAGCATAATTTGACTGAACTATGAAAGAATTTATTATGGTGCAATTTGTTTGTTCTGGATAGCTTGCTCTGTAGTGCAAAGTAGTGGAAAGACCTTTTGGTTGGGTGGAGAAAGTTACGACACCTATTTAGCAGTAGAGGCTATTTATATATAGGAAATAAAAAAACCCCTGCAAACATAAGCGTAAATAATAGACAAATAAAAATTCAAACATAGTGTTTCCAGAAAAGCAGTTTTCAAGTACTTTGTGAGTAAGCTGTAAAAATGTGAAGATACTATTTGACAATCCTGGCTAACGATAGGAAAGCTGCTGGAACAACAGAGATGGGAAAAGCAGAGCTCCCCTCTGACTCACTCGGAAGACAGTTTGGACCCATTCAATTTTTTTGCTGATTTTCTAGGGACTTTGACTCGGGTACTGATGAACTGCTTAAAGGCTCCCGAAGCACATGAGTAGCGATGGGGTGGAGTGGAAAGGAAGGCAGGGGACAGCTTTGAGCTGAAATGTCAGTGTGTCCTGACAGCCCATACACAAGTCTTTTGAAAAGCAGTCAGCTTCACTCTTTCACCTGAATGTCAATAGCTCCAGCCTTGCATATGGTGAACATTAGTGATGAAAAACAGCTGTTCAATATTTTTTTAACTATGCTGATTATTTTTAGTTCAATACCTCTTTAAACCTGAACTGCTCCCTTATCTCCATACCTCTGAGAAAACTGCCTTCTGGCAGTTCCCCTTTGAAATTTGTTTTTTGCCCATAAGGTGCAGATGCTTAGCAGCAAGCTTGTTTTCCTCCCCTCTCAGCCTTTTCAATTGAGAATACAAAAGGAAACTTCATCCAGATTTCATGCTGTTCAAGAAGTCAGAGGGTTATCTGGCAGACTTGTGACTTCACTGGATTTTGTGCCTGTGTGTGAAAAATGTACTGATTTGATTGAAGTGGGCACTTGCACTGCAAAGCTCTGCATACCACAGGAGATCATGTTTTGAAAGTGTGCAATACATGTATTTAAGTTCGTAATGTGTATGCTCTGTGTATGTGTCCATGCACGTGCGTGCACACCTGGATGCAGCTATTGCAGCTTGACATGGCTTTGGGGGGTTTCAGCTTGCAAAGTAGGACACCTACATCTATGTATTGACAGGTGAGTTAAGGGTGAAATCTGGTTGCCATTGTAGACATTTTTGGATACACAACTTCTCTACTATTCTGGTCTCTCATAGAAAGGCCTCTATCATGTCTGCCAACCGTGTGTTTGTGTTGGTATTGCAAATGGCACTAGATCTCTTTTTTAAGAAAGTGAATTGAACCCTTAAATTAGGTTCCTCAATCTGACAAATTCCCATCCCTGTCAAAGAGTCAGGATAGATTTCAACCTCATGTTCACATCTTTAACTTGCCAAGTAGAGAAGGACAGTGTCTAACCTTAGAAAGGCATCAATTTGTATTTAATCATTAGGAGGACTGTGTTGCTGGCCTTTTTATCTATGCTCAGTAAGCACGGGTTAGCATTGTCTGTTACCTTCTCAATAGACCTCAGTCCTTTCTAGTCTTGGCTGTGTTGCCCATCCTTAAGGGCCTACAAATGCTGTAAGTTTGGGTTCGGACTCTCAGTTGGGTATTTTGATACATCTCGTAGGAAACTAGCAGAGAGACCGCGTGAGTATGAGAACTGAACTTTCAAAATATCTATTATATGATTGTCTAGCTGTGAAAGCATTTTTTTTTTCAATTGTGCATAATTTTAAACCTGCAAAGTAACGCTAATAATGACATTAATGTTTGTGCACGTTCAACGTCAGGCTCTTTTGTGGTGCTGAGCATCTAAAAGCCCATGGAAGGGAATGATATGTTTGTGTGGTTCCTGCCCGCTGATCATGCTCAAACAGATTAAATTAATGCAACATTGGAACTTTAAATTTAAAACTCTTCTGAGCATTGCTGGAAGTCAGTCTGATCCAAATCTCTATGCCTGAACATTTCTTTTTAGTCCTGCTTCTGGATCCCTTCGTATAACATATGTGACATAGTTTACATTTGGAGGTAAGGGCAAGCTAGCTATATCTTTGTATTTTGGCAGCTCACAAGCTAGCTCTTCATAGTATTTCTCTACGGACTTTCTTGCACTAGACTCTAAGAAAGGACCAAACAGACATTTGATAACAGATGCTCTAGTCTGAGACAAGCAAACATTGACAAGTTTTTGGCGCAAGATGGCAAATATCAGTAGATGAGGCAACACCACGGAGATTTGGGCCCCAAATGCATAAAGTCTCAAAAACATTCAGTCAATCACCAGTCTTTTAACAAGATTTTAGCATTTTATAAGAGCACTGTCAAATCTAATGTAAATTTAAATCTAATTAATTCCCTACCAGGGTAGCAAACCCCTCTGTTGGTTAGTTTACATTAATACATTGATAGACTGAGCTGGAACATAATCCTTACCCAGAAAATCCAGTTTGTATATGGCTCCAGATCCAGAAAATGCTTCCTTGGTACATACACATAGTGATGCTGTGAATGTTTCCCATTTTCCTTACTGGGAAATAGTTTCTGCAGGCACTCCCCCAAACTCAAGCCTGCCGTTACTGGAGTGGAACAGCAGTGCCCATGGAGCTGGGGAGACTCAAAAAAAAATTCACAGCATGCCTGAGCTCGGAAGTGCCTGTCTCTGCTCCGGTAAGGCTCCCTTTCAAACACAGTTCCCTTATCTGCACTGGCTGGTCTTCCTGCTGGACCTGCTGGCTCTGATGGCAGTAGAAACCTGTTTTGCAGATCTTACTTGGTATGTTTCAGAGAGCTGCTGCTGCTGTTCTTTGAAGAGCATTTCTACAGTCTTTGTCATGCAGCTGCCCACTTAATGAAAAATCTTCGCAAAGCACTAAAAAAAATTAGTTGTAGACAGCTTTTGGAATGAAGCTGTAATTTGCTTCTTCTTTTCCTTGAGATGTTTGACTTTGCCTTCAGAGGTGATCAGTTTGTGGATTTTTTTTTTAATAGCAATATCTATCTATTTTCTAAAGAAAGTGTTAATAATTATTGTCCATTATTATTTATTTTAATTACATCAACCTGTAACCTCACCAGTGGGCAGCAGCCATGCTAGGGTCACAACAGGCACAGGAAAGATAGCAGCTGAAGCAAATATAAAGGAGCCTTTTTTAAAAACATCATGCTATTTATATATTGGTCAATTCATGGCTTTTTATCTCCAGTCTATTTTAATGGATCATAATACATTCATTAATTATCTTGATTATCGTCATCATAAGGATGATTTCCATTTCCTTTAGGCACCCACCATACTAATCCTAGGTGTCACTTAGGTCCAAAGCAGCCTCCAAAGTCAGACCTTCCCTTCACATCTTTGTGCGTGGAGACAGCAGCTTAGCATGTGAGCCGTGGCCCCAAACACACGAGACTTGTGGGTATTTAGTGCCAGGCACCAAGGGGGCTTTAGGCTTTTAAATAGTGCATGGGATGAGAGGCACGAGGCAACACCTCTGCTTTTGCCTCAGCAAATCCAGGTCATCCTGCTGTGATGGAAGGAATCTTTTTCCATAGAAACAGGATCAGGGGGCTGTGCACTCGCTGAGAAGTGGAAAACTATACCAAAGGAGGGCTTATACATATAAATATGTATGTTTATATATATATACACATATACACACACACCCCCCATGTATGTGTATATATACATACATACATACATATATGTTTGTGTATGTATTTTATTTGTGTGTGTGTGTATACACATGGAGGTGTGTGTACACATATATGTGTGTATATATATATAAAACACTATTGATCTTGAGGAGTGACTGCTTCCCTTTGTTTCTTACAATAGTGTCTCAAAGTGATGTGCCAGGTTTCAGATCCCAGGACCACCTCGTGCCCTCACAGAGGGATAGAGTCCCTTCAATAGCCTTTCCTTTTTGCCTATAGAGCTGCTTTAACTTGATGGTGCTGAGGAGCCTCTGGACCGGATTGTAAGGGTCCTGCAGGAATGTAAAATTAAAAAGAAATAGCAAATTCCTCAGCTGCCAGTTTAAAAAGAAATCTTTCTGTTACTCCATCTCCAGCAGCAATCTCATCAGGGGAACTGCGATATTTTAGGCATCAGCTCCTAGGACCACTGCCTAGCACTGATGTACATATGGAAGCAAAAAGTCCATTGTACGTTTCACTTGTTTTGTTATTACTTATATTCCTATCCCAAGGCCAATACTCTGCTTAAGTGAGCAATCCTTCTTTCAGGAAAAGAATGCTTCATTTTAAATATAAACTTACTAGCAGACTGCTAGCTTAGGGTATTGAAGCTGAACTATTTCACATGAATCCTTCATGTGTTATGGAGCGGCTTGTTGCCTTTCATACCTTGATCATCCACGCATTCTCTCTATCAGATCCTGTTCATTTCCTGCTCTGTCCTGTTTATTACATGTTATTTTGCAGTGAAGCTTGTAACACACAAAATATCTGCTTCTCTTCCACATTAAAGATTTTTTCTCTGTACCTGTAGCTTAGCAATAGCAGAGACCCAGCAGCCACCCTGTACTTGGACATAGTCTCCTTATTAAGTGAAGGATAAAGCAGAGATCTTCTGCCAGACCTGTCAGTTCCTAATTTCCTACTGCCCAGCACTTTGCAAAGTGGGAATCAACTAAGAGCTGGTCTTTTGGACAACTGGCCACCCCTTTGTACTGCCTAATGAGGCAGAAGCACTGCAATCCATCACATGGTGACATATTTCTTGCCACAGCAATACTTGCTGTGTGTGACCTGCTTGTAGTAGACTCTAAATCATACTGTTGGTGCCCCACTAGTGTTTCAGCTTTGCAGCATATCTTGGGCCCCATCACTGCAGAGGTCTGATGACAGGGAATAGGGCTGAGGAAAATAAACTGGGGAAGGAAAAATAACCTTCCATAGATTAGTTATGCTAGAGTGAATTTTGGCACCCCAACAGGTAGAATTAAACATTAAGTTCTATTGGGATGCTTTCTGTGATTGTATGGGGTAAAAAAAAAATGCAAGAAAAGTGTAAGGGAAGTGAGGCTGGCTTGTCTGAAAAAGAGGAAGGCTGAAGAGTGTGGAGAGCTGGGGGGATAAGATAGCTGTTAAACAGAGAAAAAGGGCTGCTGCATGACAGGAAGGGATACAGCTGTTCTTTCCATTCCCTTGGGAACAGGACAAGCTGTAATGGGCTTAAATTGAGGCAAAGGCTATTTAGCTTAGGCTTTGAGAAAGAAAGAGCAATGGTCTCAATCTAAGAAGAGTTAAATACAGACTTCACCAGCATGGGAGGTTGGAGGAACAATATGACCTTGTATGGCTGCTTTTTATGATTTCTTGCTAGGCTACCAGGTATAGAAAAATAAGCACTCACTGCAGCAGCCTAGTACTCATGCTGTGGGGAAAAGCAAAAAAATACCACAGCTAACTATAGCTGGGCTCTCCTACCTTTCTTTCACAGCAGTGCTCACTTAATAGTATTTGCCTATATGCGTTTGCCAGTGGGCCTTTGGTTGAAGGAACAAAGCTTTAACACAAACCACTTGCTTCTTATGCTAGTGCTGCAAAAGAGAATTTTTTTTTTTTCATTCTGCCTGATAGAAAAAGAAAGCAGGTACTGAGGAAGAGGGAGATTTCATGACAACTGTATTTGCCATCCACCATGATACCTCATCTCCTCTTGCAGACATAGAGAAATATCCATAAACTGCAATTAATGATGTTTTGCCAGATCACCAAATAGATATATGTATTTCCATTACACTAGTGCAATTACTTAGTGCAACCTTCTGAATAATGTCTTGAACTCATCATATGAGAGTTCCAGAAGAAAGAAGCATAATGAAATTATTAAAAAAAAAGCATGAGGAAGGCTAAAGCATCCACCTAAAGTGGTAAAGAAGAAAAAAAACCATTGTCTCTCCACTCAGAAAAACAGAAAACAAGTCACAGTGACATTTCCAGACTGTGAGCCATACAAACTTAATTTCCAAGGATTGGATTAAAACTAAAATTGTAAGAGTTGGTACTGTCCTTATAAGCCTTTATAAGGTTACTGCTCCTGCTACATTAGCTAAGAAGAAGAAAGGCTGGAAGATTTATATGGATATTGCTCTTCCTTGCTCATTTTTTTTTTCTGAGAAAAGTAACTTGGTGTGGGAACCATTGTAACTTGAAGTTTCTGCTAAGTCAAGCGATAACTAACCCCTTCCTCCTGCCCCCACCAGGAACAAGAGGACACCAGGCAGGTGCTTTTGGGCATGATGACTTTTGTATCTCCATGCTGTATGGCTGGTTGTGGACTGGGACACCTGTGGTAGGCTTGATCAGCCCCGTGAGATGGGTACTCCTGCACAGGTTCCTGCAGAACCCCAGTGTAGGTGCTGCAAAGCTGTCCCACCAGATAGCACACCTCCAACGCAGGACCACAAGCAGCTGTTAACCCTGTCTTCTGGGTGGTGGCCCATCCAGAAATGAAGGGGAAAAAATAAAGCTCAGAGTGAAAAGTTCCTAAGATAATAAGACCCACAGCTTCTCTGCTAATATGAGTGTCTTTGGCTGACTGAAACACAGAATGCATAAACCCTGAAAGTTTGGGATGGGTGTTGTGCTAAATCTAAGCCCATGAAACTCTTGAAAGAATCCTCCTCTTTGTAGTTAATTGAGATTTGCTATTTTCTAAGTCAGTGTTTACTGGTTGATGGTATCAAAGACTGCGACTTTCAAAGGAGACCAAGAAATTTATGTCTTTGGTTTCCACAGGGTGGGGGAAATAATCAGCGAGACTGGAAGCATAAAGTCAAGGCAGAATCATCGAGACTGAGCCAGCTCCAGCGTATCACGCTAAGGCTGTGTGTGAAGGCAGCAGTGTGTGTGTGACCCCTGTGACAGCCAGAAGTGCGGTTGATGCGTGAGGGGACATGTGGATACAGCAAGACACACCTGCTTTATGCATTGCAGGCTGGGGAGAATGTGTATGTATGTGCACATACGTACATGTGCTTGGGTACCTGGAAAGCTATAGAGCTATGACTACAGCACGTCTCCAGACATGATGTTCAACCCCTTAGGCATCTGTGCCCTTATGCAGCCCAGGGTAGGTGCAGCATTAATCAGTTATGTCAGAGATGTGGGTGATGACCAGATATCCTCTGACAGTAACTTTTAGCAATAGCTAAAATCAATAAATCCAGGTTGTGGGCACTTCAGCTTTTTTTTTTTTTTTTTTTTAATCTAGTGAGATACATTGGCTTAGAGTTAACATGTAAACACCTGAAAATTAGTTTTCTCATAATCAGCACTTTTTAATGTCCATTCAGCTATAAGATAAAATAAAAACACAGGTGGAGGCATTTGTCTTCCACACAAAATCATACAAAAAGTCTCTTTTTATTAAATATACATTATTTACAGTTTAAGTCTTTCTTCTGTACAACAGTAACCATAGAAAACAAAATAAGCTAAGGCTAATTTTTTTCAGTCCCCGAACGGTGTATTAAGACATGTTACATTGTCTACAAAACTGACTTGGACTGAGGCAACGTCCTGTGGAATTCTCTTTAGAAAACCAGATAGTAAAAGGGGAATAATCTAAATTTCCATTTTGCTTTTTACTGTAACTGAGAGACTCTTGCATTACCCTTGGACGGACCATTAAAAGAAAAAAAAAAAAAAAAAGTCTTTTTTGCTTTGCTACTGAAATGAGCAGTGTTCTGAGAGATTTATTTAATATGAGTAGAACAAAGTAAAATGAATGATGAAGGGCTCATCTGTAGAAAGAGACAATTTTTTTATTTTTATAAGTATTTAATCTCAGCTAGCTTTCACAGCCTGTGAAGCTGCACTTTTTGGTTTTGTTTTTTTTTTTGTTTTTGTTTTTTTTTTTTTGCTTTTTAGGGTGCCCTGAAGTTTTTAAGTAGGATACAGTCCAAGCAGGGGTGGGCTTTGTTAAAATCCCATAAAATCCTTTCAAAATCAGCGGGTGGGCTACCACGTTAGTTGGCAACAGACCACCCACAGACCATCCTTCCCCCTACACACATTTCCAGAAACTCCTGAAGGTGACTTAAGCCATGTCACGGGCTTAAGTGGAGCTGAAGTTCATTGCCTTATCGCAAGTTTTACCCACAGTTCTGCTAGAAGACACACATAATTGCAGTGAATGCAACTCCTGTTGACAGCAGTAGGGGATGAAGAATATAAGGTCCTGACTTGAATTAATGTATGTCAGCCCCAATTGCAGGAGATCACCACTGCCCTTGCCTAGGGCAATCTGAGGCTAAATTCATCTATGATGTATCTACATTGAACTCAACAGGATTACAATAAGGTCTGAATCTGCCTCTGTTTCTTTCATTAAACGGGTTTCAAAGCAGGTCAAGTACTACAATGTTTAGCTTCTCGCTATCATTTAGATATAATGGTCTACGTGAAATATTTAATTTGCAAAACTCAGAGATTTTTATGGCTGGATGCCTGAAAAAAAATGTATCTGCTTGCTCTCCTAACCTCTATCTGAAATTTCATGGAGTAGGCTTGGGTGTCCAAGTACTCCTCTGTGTTGTGAGTGGGATGTAAGGCTGTGACTGGCTGTAACTAAGCCTTACCTCAGAAGCAATCAGTTTTCTTTCTTAATGATATGTGTGCTCAACATTGGCAGCAATGACAACACACGTCAGAAAATGGTTTGCCTAAATGATGCAAGAAGGAACTACTAAGGGCTATGGCATGCAAAAGTGAGTAAATAATTTCCCATGCAGAAATTGTATCAAGTGGACTCTCGTTAGGTTTGTGGGATCTAAATCCATGAAGGATGGGGAATCAGAAAGCAAATGGTGTTGCAATGTGAACAGCAGTCAGTAGTTTAGAAAAAAGCTACCACAAGTTTTTAAGTGAGGAAGGGATAGGGAGACGAGAGTTTCTAAGCAAACACCATTCTTTGGATCCCTTGCTGTACCCAATGTTTCATTAAATGCTACAATTTTTTAAGGGAAATAATCCCAAATTCTTCCTTGAGTTATCAGGGAGAGCTCCAGTGATCTGAGAGATTCAGATTAGAATCTGCCAGTGGTTTGAAATCCTCTCCCATGTTTGAAGCACATCTCTGATACTTTACAGATCATCAGGACAATTAAGGCTATGTTTTGTCAGGCTAACTAGTAATTAATTCCATGGCAAAAACAAATCATGGAAAAAGACCTGAAACCCTCATATCCACCTGATAGTTACCATGCCTGCCTTCCAACAGCATAACCTTTATGAGAGCTTTTGCCTCCTGCACTGCCTCATCACAATTCTCATTTGGAGAGATAATGTCCCCATTCCACCTTACAGGTCACCACCTCTCTGTGGCTACATCTCCATGGTGGAGTGCCGTCTCCCTTCTGGCTGAACACCCAGCTGACATTTTGAGAACCATGCAATTTCTTCAAATTTCTGGTTTCTGTGACTGCCAGGAGAAAAATCATAAGCTTACTTAGAATTGTAACACAAGTTCCTCTGCCTCCTACCACCAATCTGATAGCCCCACATGTTAAAGAAATAAAGGACAGAAAAACAAAAGAGGTGAACTAGATATGTAGTGATGCTGTCAATGCAAACGGTTGCCTTAATCCTTCCTTAGCTCGGCTTGTAGACTCAGTACATTACAAACAACAAACAACGAGCTTACAAATTACAATAGTTCACCAGAAAATGTGCTTTTTTTTTTTCTTCCAGTTTTTTTGTCAGAGTAACTTAGTGCAAAAGATCACAAAAGTAAGTACCAATACATAGAAATACCCAAACTCCTATATGCATGACTCAAAACAAACAACCAAAGAAAAAAGCTATTTCAGACGCAAAAGAAGAGTGTATTTAGAAGTTTCATGTACCAAAGGAGCATGGAGGAGGGGGCCGCCCACATCGAACGGGGATGTGGAGAACTTTTCATCGGAATAGAAAGCGCAGCAGAGTGCAGAACCAAGGGAACAAATCATGCTTTGAAGCTGTGATAATAACTTGTGAAGAAAACCCCCCAAACCCCCAAGGACATGGTGCAACGCTAACTGTAGTCAACCAAGAGGCCTCCCAAGAACCTCAAAAGAATCTGGATAAGGTCCTTGATTTGGCAGGGATGTCACTGTATCACCTGGCTTGTTTGATAAGTAGGCATTACAAAACTGCATGAAAGCTTTGAAATAGGACTTGTCTTAGAGCCTCACAAGGTCTCAGCTCAAGTCTTTTACAGAGTGTTACTTTCTGAAAAATAATAGTAAAAAAATACCTCCCCCTCTTTGTGTCTGTGAAAAGGTGGCAGTGCAGAACACCACTTGAAACTTGTCTTCAGTGTAAGCTTTGTGTAGGTGACGGCAACAAAAAACAACAGCATGAGATGGAGAAGAAAAAGGGGGTCAAATCCTGCCTCCTGTCATACTCTTGTTAATCTGGGGTGAAAGACACACTACAACTGATTGGCTTACACTAATGGAAAAGAAGTTTGATTTTGTTCTGAAGATGGGATTTTTTTCAGGGATTCATCTCATCAAGAACACAGGAGTCCTGGATGGGTACTTACTGTAATTTGAAAAGCCAACAGGTATCAGACATATCTACTTGGGGCTAGCAGATATGAGACATGACAGACAAGAGACTTGTGTCCTTACTGGAGCTGCAGAGATACTCTAGTTCATCTCAAGTGGCACCAGACACGCAAGGCTAGAAAGGCATCTTAGGGATCTGAGTTAGCTTTAGATTATGAAATCTGTGTAGATCTGTCTACATGTATGCTATCTGCCAAAGCTCCTACACAAGGCAATGAATGGATCTCAGATCTTGGATCTAGAATAGTCTGGAAGGAGAGATATCCTCTCCCATGCCCCACAGATTACTGATCAGATGGCCACAGACTCAAATGGGTGCTTTAACATCTGATTTTCATGTCTACTGTAATTTTAGATGCAAGGAGGTATCCTTCCTTGATCCCAGCTGGCATCTCAATAAAAAACAAGTCTTTTTTAAGACCTGTGCAGATGCATGTACTGGAGTTGCAAGATTAGTGTAAAATTCCTATACATAAGCAAATTCTGCTAGAAGTAGCTAACCTATCGCCAGGAGCCTACCCTGTCATTATAATCAATGGAGAGAAAGATCCACCTCTAGAGAGTGATTCATTTAATCTTAAAGGATGTCCAAGACATTTGCCCTGTTCTCACTGACCACAGGACAGGACTGGATGACAAGTGTAAAACGGGTAGCCTGTAAAACCTAATGCAAAATGAAACAAACCCAAAAGACTCAGATAAAAGCAATCTTCAAGTGCTTCCATAGGTCTGGGACTCAATCTTATGCTCAGCAAAATCGATAGCTGACTTCATTAGGAGAAGATTAATATCTCCTCATCATAGTGAAACTGTATGATGTATTGATTGCTCCTCACGCAATATGTGAAATATGTGATCAGCTAAATGCTAATACAGACAAACATCTCATTAAAATAGGGGTTTGACTTGCACTGTAAAAACTGAGCAATTGCTAATAGGATAAGTCTGGCTCAATCAGGTTAAAATAAAAAAAGAGAGAGAGAAAGCATCTCGTATTTGAATTTTGACCATAAATTTTAACTTAAATGTCATGAACCACAGGACTGAATGCAATCTGATAACGGTACAGTGCTAAATGGATTGTTTTGAAAGCTACGTTCACACAGATGAGAATCCTGGTTTAGCCAATATGAGTTAAAAGCGTGTCTTTTGTTTGGCTTTGTTTTCACTGCAAACATATGCTAAGTGCTGTGCCATGGCAAGAACAAAGAAAAAGAAAAAAAAAGTGTATGTGCTAAAAATTTACTCAAAACACACTGTCTTGTCTCTAGTAAGTGAAAAAGCACAGATTAAATACTGCAAATTACATAGATGACTTACTTAGGACCAATGTTTTATTTACAAAAGAGAAACGTGACTCAGTTTTCAAAGGTATTTGTCTTGTAGTATTTTAAAACATTTCACAGCAAGGCAGAAGAAATCCAGCTGAAATTAATTTGAGTAAAGTGCTCATCCTGTTTAGTCACTTAAGCATTGATCCACATCCTCAGGAGACTAAATTCCTTTGAAAGTCCACACTTCATTCAGGTGGCAGCCTATGCCTCACTGGAAGTTAGTGGGATTTAGCTTTCTGACAGACTGCTTTAATTTGTTTTCTATAGCCAGATACCAGGGTTCTCAGACAGTCCTTCTAGGCATCCAACCTAGACTCTGCATGACTAATAACTTTATAGGCATGGCTGTTATTGGGCAAGTCCTTTTGGAAAAACAAGAATTTGCAATGCCTGAATCCATATTTAAGTGACTTAGAAACTTCATAGACTAAAAATCCCTGCCTAGCAATAGTAACTATCAGAGGTTACACACCGTTATCACCAAGAGAAAAAAAGAGACTCGGTATCCTTCTACCAGCCCCTTACTTTTGTTATGAAACTTGTCTTGAGAGAAGGAAGAAAACCCAAACAATGCCTCCAAACAATTCTTTGGTGGTTTTCCATTAAAAAAAAAATAGACATTTTATATTAAAAAAGTCTTATCCACACCTTTACTGGAAAATATTATCTAGAACGATAGCTAAAAGAAAAAAGGAAAGACACCCCCTCCCTCCCATTTAAAGAGCAATTTTAACAAAAATAGCAGAAATGGTTTGTAATAGATGGGGAAAAAAGGTCTAATTTGAACTGTGGAAAATAAAGCAATTTTAATGCTGGTAGATTTTTGCAAAATTGCACTTCTGTTTTTGCAAAAACATTTTTAATTGCCTTTAATTGGTACTGAAGTAAATCAGATGATGCCCTCACTAAAGAAAGCATTATGCAAGAAAACAAAAAAAGAAAAAATAAAAGGAGTTAGTATTAAGGTACTTCATATAGCACCTTTTAGCTACCTTTTAATAAGAATATTGATATCCTGATTTAGAAGACAGATTTTAAATATCAGGTCCATAAAAATGTGTTGGTTTGTCCAGCCCTCTAGCGTACAAGCATTTGTATCTCATTACATCCCATCCAGAGGTACAGATGTCCGTGTTTCTCTATACTCATGCATGTATTTATGTATGTGCAGTTCTTTCTTTTTACAGATGCACAACAACATAGCTACATTTTCAAGGAGTTTTACCAGACTGGGGTATATTAAATGAGCATAAGGAAATATGGACAAACCACTTACACTGTTTTGCCAGGTCTGGGCTTGTGCACAACGCTCCACTTACACCTGCTCTGTGGCCAGGACTGAGCCACTGAGCTGTATCTGAAACGTTTGCAGCAACACTAATATATACATTTGGTGATAAGAACTTGATCCTCCTTGAGAAAGCTCAGCATCTTGCAGAATCAGCCCCTAAAATGGCTTAAAGTAATTTAGTCACTTGAGAAATGAGAGGATTCTGCTTCATTGCTCAGTCTCCCTTTTCTAGCCACTCCACTGCTGGAGCTGCTTTGTGCTTTATTCTTGCACTTTGCAGTAATTTTATTCCTGGAAACCAACATGTAGGAAAGCAGAAGGATGATTTGCATTTGCTAGTTTGACTAGAGAAAAATACACACCTGTGGGCTTTCCCCTCTTTCCTATTCCATTCTTCATAAAGCCAATTAAGTACATTAGGACTTCAGAGTGTCTCATACAGAGGCCATGTCAGATAAGATGACTCAAACATGGGCAGAGGAGCCCATGTGCTCACTTATTCCTCCCCTCCCACTATGCCAAACAAAGCAGCATCTTGGGGAAGGAAGAAGGAAGCAGAAAAGATAATTGCTTCTCTGGGATTTCACCACAGAAGATAAAGCAATGTAAAAGGAACATGGCTAATGAGTCCATCATTACACATCTCATCATGCAGAAACACTCTCAAGTAATGATATATCATGCAAACAGCCAGCATGAGGCAAAAGGGCTGTTGTCAACCTTGGTCAAAGAAGAATGGCACCGATACTAATTTAAATACAAACAGCTTTATAAAATTGCTCGGAGTTCTGGTGATGGGGCTGGCCTCACATATTCCTCTTCACATGAGAGCGATACCATTCCAAGATTGCTTTCTCTTCACCAAATACGACTTTTCACAAAGTCTTCCAAAAGAAATAGTGAAGAATCACTATATCCAAAATGTAATTTATTTATTCTTCCTTGTCTGTCCCCTCCTCTCACAAAAAAAAAAAAAACCAAAAAAACCAAAAAAAACATCTACATGCCTTTGCAATGAACTGCCTGGAAAAACAGCACCAGTTGCATGTGTAACCTCATCTCTAGCTTGCTGGGGGTTGTTACCTTGTACCGTGATTCTTTTATTTTAATCTGTGTAAAAAGGATCACCACGTGGGAAACCCAGGACGATTGCAGAAGGGTGCAGGGGGCAAAGAAAGAGATTCAGATGCACAATAAATTGCCTTGAATTAATTCTTATAAAGAGTACTGCAATAAATATTTTTTTTTCTTAGCTGTTGGATTGATTCAACTCCTGTCAGCAGCAGGACTGACAGCAAATTCTACATACTCTTCAGAAGCCCTGTGAAGGCAGTATGTCACACAGACACAAGCATAGTGTGAAAAACCTCCCTTAGTGGGACTTCTCCATTTCTTACCCTTTGGATGTCTGTGACTGAAAATAAGGTGTTTCAACCTCACACTGAAACCATGCAGAACAAGTGAAATGGGCAGGATATAAATCTTCAATATTGTTCCCAATCAGGAAAGGACAGAAGACTTTAGACAAACAGGAGAGAAGGTTAATTTGAAGTAGAGTATTTGGGATTTTTTAAAAGTTGTTTCCCTAATGTTCTTCCTTGTAAACAGGGTTGATTAAATATCAGTCTTTTCAGATGTGACATTAGACCTCTCCCTATTTACCTTTGTAGAAGTTATTCCAGTTTCTACAAAGAGGAAACACCAATCAATCTTTCATGCAGTTTTGGGATTTGGGGTTTGTTTTTTGTTTTTTTGTTTTGTTTTTTTTTTTGAGTAGTTGGATTTTTTTTTTCTTTTTTAGATGAACTGGTAGAACATGTGACACAAGTTTAAGATTAAACTATTTTTGTTTTCTCTTGTCTATGTACTTTTTCATTGCCACAGCAGCAACGGTGTTGAACCTCAGCACATGATAATCCTCCATATGTCATGAACAGGTATATGCTGCATTTCTAACATTTCAGACAAATATAGAGCACCTAAATCCTAGCAGCTTCCTAAAACCCTGGGAGATTCAAGCTACTATTTTCCATGCTTCAGCTAGAGTTATGCTAGAGTATGTTGTGTCTACATAGCCAGACTTATGAGATGGAGGTGAAAGAGGTGCACGGGAATGATATTTATTGTTGATACACATATTGTTGGAAAAGTACTGGTAAGCCTAAAAGTTACAGTAAAAGGACAGGTTGGGGGAAGGAGCTTAGTGAGGACAGTTTTATTTTTCCTTACCTCATACCAGCTTCTGAACTGGTAACACCATTGAAATCAATAGATATGTATCAATTAATATAATTTGAGAATTTGTTTGGTTCTTTATGATGTTGTAAATGAGCCTGTAAAATAAATCAGGCATTTTGATCTCATTATTTCCCTCTATCCTGTCCCAGTATCTGTAGAGCTACGTATTCAGCTACTTCACCTCTACTTTACATAGTTCAGCTCTAGTGTAAAAGCGATGAATTAAATGGCTCCAGAGAAAAACACAAGTAAATGTAGGGACTTTGAAACATCCAGGAACCCACATCAGAAAGCAAGTGCGCGTGTGGATCTTATCTTGTGTAGGGTGGGATAACAGGTCTCTTGAGCTGCAGAAGTAAAGTGTGACTGCCAGGTTCTTGTGCAGAGAAGGAGGCACTGTGATTGTTGTCAGTGTTTCCTGTGCAGGGCGGTTCTTCCAAATGAAAAAAAAAAAAAAAAGTTAGAAAAAAATGAATGTTTAAAAAAAATTACAAAAAGAAAAAAGGAAGAAAGTAACAAAGGAAGGAAGGTTAGAGGAGTAAGAGTAAGAAGAAATAGCATTGTCCTTCAGATGAAATATTCCCGTTTGCACTCGCTCACTGTGCTCTGCAAGTCAATGTCAGCTTTAAAGGAGCTCTCGAGGTTTTCTGGGTATTCCTTCTCCTTTGTCTGGCTACTTCGATGTGCTTGTTTGTGTTGATAGAGGAATCTGCTCATGATGGCAATGATACAAAAGATGATGAATATCACAACTGCTATTACACCTGAAGAGAGGTAAAAAAAGGATAGAAAGAGTTAAAACTGAAAACAACCCAAAACCCCCAATTACCTCAAAAATGTATTATCAATGCACAACAGCTAGCAGATATAATAGATCAGTTCATCTCAGCCTGTACACAATCATCTGCCTCTATCATACCCTCCCTGGTAGTTTTTATTCCTATTTTGTCACCTTAAGTAAGATTAAAAGCAGCAAGCGTGGATGTAATTAACCTTCTAATTTCAGACAAATTCTGCTTTCACTGGAATTAAATTTGTGTCAGTGTGTTTGTTTTTAAAAACTAGATCTGTATGCTCATACATATTCGTGCTCTGTTGTATTTTCTTCTGTGTTATCTTTGGAAACCTTGCACGAGCCTTGTACACTTTGGTTTATAGTTTCTAGATATTATCAAAAGCAGCTCCCTACAGGGCATCCTATAAAATAAACAGAGATAAATTGCCTTCCAGATTGTTAAAGGAACATGAAAACCACACATGAAGCTATAAGGACAGCCTTCCCTACTATATAAATGCTTCTATAGGACCTAGCGAGTTCCACTACACCACCAACTTGCAAAGAGGGTGCTCAAGAAATATAGGATATGTAGATACTGCATTGAGGCTCTCATCAGAGTGGTATGTAAAACAATTGGGAGTTAGCTGGGTCTTCGATCACAGAATCACATGGAAGCAGGGAATGGCTGAAGCTAGAAGGGACCTTTGGAGGTCATCTTGTCCAACTCCCCTGCTCAAGCAGGTACATAGACTGACTTTGGTTATATTTTAGAAGACTCAGGTTCTTGACAATCCATAACACCTTTTTTTGGCTGATATCCACCATCAAGTGCTGCTTTATTCATAATGCAGGTACCTATCTAGGTAGCTTGATACAGATATGTGCTAATAAATACAGCAACTATTGGACCCGTATTAGATTACAAAAACTTGAACTGAATTTTATGGGGTCCAGATTTAAAGTACCTTAGATGCTTGCCTTGACAGAATTATTTTTCAACTGTAATCTTTAAAAATGAAGTTACCTCCAATCACAGCTGAATCACTTCTGACTGCATTGGTGAGAGGCTCCCTTTCATCTGTCTTCCCAAAAGGATCTGCAGTTGGTTAAACAAAACAGAACTTATTTTCTGTATCAACTACATTCATTTTCTCCGTGGCTTAGACAGAAGCGTATTCTTACCCTCATGAATTCTAATCTGGTTTCAAAAGATGTGATTTGGGGGATTGAAGAATCGAACCAGAAAGCTCTGTGAAAAATAAAGTGAGCTTGCAGGACAATTTTCTTCTACATCTTCAGGTGTAAAGTCTGTTAAAGGTATACTTAAAACAAAAGGCTCACACTAACATCTGAAAGAGCTGTCTCCATTTACCAGTAGAAGAACCAGAGACATTTGAACTAAATAGACCATTGGGAGCTTTTCTTAGTCAGAGCATTATTTTTTCTTTTTTTGGGGGGATGGGGGGGTTGGGAGGGAAGGATACCTAAGAAACAATCTCAGAAAAAAGCAAAAGGAAAGGAAGGCTAGACAGATTTAGACCTGACCTACATTTGTCAATGCAGATATACAAGTCAAGTTCAGTCCCATAAGTCCCATTAAGTCTCCACTTGGAGCAGCTTCTTGGGAGGGATGTTCTTCTATCTATAAATGACTACTGTCAGAACACTGGGCCAAACAGTCTATATACTGGCAGTTTGAAATTCAGATCCAAACCTGAGAGGTCAAGCCCTCCTTGAAGTCAGTGGAGTTATGGCAGTGTACTTTAGTTCTGCATGTTTCAGAAAATGTTGTGTTTCCTACTGCTACCTGAATCCAGCTTTTCTCCACCTTCACTTTTTTTTTTTTTTTTTTTTCTTTCAGCTTACCCTCTCCTTTGACGAGATTCCTATCTATGTTTCTCTCCTTTACAAGCCTCCAGGCTATCATACAGAGGATGTATGTGGGAGTTATGGATGAGTGTCTCTACTATATATTACACTGCTTTGCCAAACTGATCTTTCTGCGGTAAGGGGCGGAAGACTAACTGAGAAATTTGGTGCTGCAAGGTACACTGTAATTGAACATCCTTGCCCTAGCAGATGACTCAGCCACATTTTGGTATCTCATTGCCCGGGAAGATGTTTTTTATTGAAACAAGCAACAACTTAATATTTGTGCCTCCAGAGGTGCTGAGTTTGTAATTATGGTGGCTTTGGGCTCATTAGGTTCTTAAAGGGGGCACTTTTTCCTTATTCTCTACATCACTGACACCAGTGCCAAAGATGTGGAGAAGGCATCAGCCTCAAAGAGGCTTTCATGTTTTAAAAGACACAACTCTATTGCTAGTTCTAGGGGTAGAGTGATTTCTCATCAAACACACCGATACTGAAAAGTCAGCATTCCCCATATCTCCAGTTCATTGACTGGGCTACAGGCACAAAAGGGACTTCTGGGGCCAACTGGACACCTCCAGTACACCCATTGTCAATGTGAATGGTAATTGCCAATGGCAGATTTGGACACTCAGGTTGAGACCTATGTACAAGATATTGGGTGCCTATAGTGATGTTGCCAAGAAACAAATAGTCATGGCAAAGCTTCATCTCATTTACTACATTTGTGGGACAGGAATGGGGATAAAAATTGTTGTTTTACACATAAATACAGATATAATCATAGAAAAGGTTACGCTGCAAGGGAAATCTGGAGGTTATTTATTCTAATATCAAGCCTTTGAGCCTAAGCTCAAAGCAGGGCCAAATTCCAAGTTAGATCAAGGTTGCTCATAATTTTGAACACCATGGGTAGGTTAATCTCCTTTATTTTTTTAGTATCTCAGAGCTAGTTATATAAATCAAAACTAGTAATTTAGGCTCTTTTTATTTAGTCAAACAGAGGAAAAGAACCTACATATACTTTATACCCTAAGATCGCTGCCAAAGATGGACAGTGTGATTCGCCTATTTCTTTCCACAAACTAGAAGAGGGGAGTAATCATTATTTTAGACTAAAGTTTATTTGACCTTCAGATACTGGAAGTTAGGTGATATATCTTCTGCTCCAGCCCTCAGCTGGCGCCAGTGAAATCCGTTGAAATAAAAATTCACGTCTGTTGAACATCAGTCCTCTTGCACTAGAGAAAATCTTCAGCTGGTATCTGGAGCATGGTATTAGTCAAATAGAGTCATGAAAGACTATTAACTGTGTATGAAAAAGGCATTAAATTAAATTTCTACCTTAAGAATTAGATAAGCCATCATTCATGCCTAAAAGATTATGTAAGATCTGACACTAAATGCTATTAAAGCTCCACTATTTTTTGGCATCTGTTACCAGAATTCAAGCACTGAGAGGAAAACAGAACAACTGTTGGAGACCAGTTTCAGAATGGAGTCTGATAGACATTGGCTTTAAGACTTACGTTTTACCTGAAAAATAAAATCAGAATACAAGGAGAGGAGGGTCTGTTACAGCAGAGCAGATGGCATGTGACAGTAGAACCATCTCCAGTGGGACCACAATAAACTCTGAAGTGAGGGAAAAGCAATACCGTATCTCATAGGAGACCTTAACAGGCATCTTCCTCCTTTTACATAAAACCGATGACATTACATTGTGAATCACTAGGCTGGAAGCATCACTGAGGTTTGACGCATCACTGAGGTCAGAAGGCTCCTCTGGAAATCATCTAGTCTGAATACCTAATCAAATCAGGGTCTATTACAGCAGGTTTCTCAGGGCTGTATCCATTTGAGTTTTGAACATATCCAAGGATGAAGACTTCACAACCATTCTGGGCCTCCTGCCACTTTTGCTAGATTCCCTGCTCATTGGGTTGGACCATTGTGGGGTGATCCTTGAACCAGCTCTCCTGGACCCTTCTTCTCACCAGGGCTGTATCCTGTGGGATTCTTCCAAGCAGGTCCATGACCAGGTCAAAGATTGTTCTCCTGAAGTCTAGTGTTGCAGTCATGCTTTCTGCTTTTTTTGCTTCCTCTCGGGATCCTGAACTCTACCATCTCACAGTTGCTACAGCCAAGGCTGTCACATCCCTGAGCAGTTCCTCCTTGTTTGGAAATATCAGTTCCAGCACAACTAGTACACTGACACAGGGACTTGCACTGTTTAAGCTGCCTTTCAGAAGCAAAATTTTTATGTGTAGTTTATGACTTATGAAAGTCTTTGGCATTTTGTACTTTAAATATATAAAGGCCTGCTCTTCAGCTGGGGCAGATGGACAATTCAAGACTTCACCATTCACACAGCTGAATCTGCTCTGGCATTTACAGTATTTTAACATTAGAAAAAAACCAAACCCAACAACAGAGTAAAAGTCCATTATCTCTATGCCATCAGTGTTGAGTTCAGAATATAAAAACCCCTACATGTGCCTCAGCAAGAAAGAAGGTGATTTGCAGATCTTTGTTAAATATCAAAACAACAGTAAGTCGTCTTTTATTTTGTGTTTCCTAATCAGAAAGAGCGTGTATGGATAACTGAGCCGTGAGTGAATGGATTTTATTCCATATATGTCTGATAGGAAAGTTTCTTAAAGACAGCAAGTATTCTTCTCTGAAGGAAGGAGCTTCAATTGTTTTCAAGTTATAAATATAGAAAGTTTTTTTCACACATTTAAAGAGAGAGTTCCTAGAGGGCTTTTTTGTTGTATCTGTACATTAGAAAATTGACACAGACATGTACTTTGAAATTCTGTTTTTCTTCTCAGACTCTCAATAATGAGAAACTGGGAACTGATGAATTGAGATATGAACAGTAAATTTGAAAGTTAATCCTTAACTCTGTCTTCTTTTTTTTTTTCTTAAGATTGTCCTTTCCACGTATAAATGTAATTCTAAAGCACATCTATACAAAATATAATTTTCTACAAATTGGAATTTTCTTATTTTTAACAAGAATCTACTGCCCAGTGCTCTTACTATAGCATCTAAAGACACAAAGTCTTCAGAACTGACTTGTTCGAAAGATCTTATTCAGGCTTTAATCAAATCCAGTGTGAATAGTGAGGCAGCAGTGTCAGTTAATTCATCATACTAAGTGGAAATCATATTTTAAAGCACAGAGTGGCAAAGACAGGGATAAGCTTTTATAATAATTCTGCATTTCTGATGTAAAAGTGCTAAACCTTGACAATGGAGTGCAACTGATTGTAAGTTTTAAATATTTAAGTTAAATGATGCTACACTCTGTGTTCTGTCCTGCAGTTCTGAGCCTCAGGTATTACTGCTTTCTAAACTCTTCAGAAAAATCAGATCATTGAGGTGACAGATCACAGGTCAAGGAGTTCATATTTTCAATCATTGCCAATTCTGTATTTACAAGACACATTTCTTCTATGCGTCAGAGCAGATATCTTAGACGACTGGGCAGTAAGAAGAAAGTTGTGGGGTGGGGAGAAGCATACACACACTGGCAGCCGCTCTCCACAGGGTAATCAGCAGCCTTTTTCCCTATGCAGAATGCTAATAGCATCATTTGTTTTCTGCTGAATATCTTAGGCAGAAGCTGCAGGAAATTGAGAATTTAATGCAAGTACAAATGTCAAAGGAATCATATTATGATATAAAACAGAGTTTTATTAGTTATCAGAAAAGAGAAAGTGGCTCCATAGGTCAAGGGGTAAAAAATAGCCCTTAATTTGCATCCCTTTCTGGTCATTAAGAATTCTGCCAAATCCACTGGCGACTAAAGCAGCAACTTGATTGCCCCTCTTCTTGGTGACAAACAACACTTCCAGCTGCTCTGAGTCTCCTTCTCTGCATACAAATTCACATATGCAAAATACTTCAGATTCCCAGAGGACAGTTTCAGGAATGCAAAAGATAAATGAACTATTGGGATCATCTTACTCGTACTGCTCAAGTAGTGCTCCTTCCCTCCAGCTTGAGAGAAAAAAGTACAAGCATTCAATGGAAGTCACGCACACGAGTCAAGGGGTTTGCACAAGGAGTTTTTGTTTGTTTCTGCTACGGTGGGAACAAATTCGACTTGTTTGTTGTATGACTCCTACTGCTTCATCACCACTGGGATATGGAATGTGTGTAACATTTATGTTCTCCTTTGGGATCTGCAGCACTGGAGCTATCTAGAGTGGACAGGAATGGCAAATCAGGTGCATAACTATACTTCCAATGCCGTTTCCCCTGTGGCTTTGGGACTTTTTTTTTTTGTTTGTTCTAAGTATGTTTCAGGAAATCCAGGAATTTAGTCTGAAAACTTTCTTTTAGTACAATGACTTTTAAAGGAGCCTTGGCTAATCCTAACGACCATTTTCACACTCCTAATTCTGAGGGAAAAGGCAACTTCCCAGTTCCAGTATTTATACTATCAAAATTGCATTATAGCAAAAGGGAAGGAAACCTCACTTTACAGCATACTTCAAGCTCCCCATTCCCCTCTTGACAAGGCATACCTGATGAAGAATATATCGTGGTGACTGTGTTCACATCACCTTCCATTATGGATGCACAGCTGGATTCAGTCAAGGAGCCTTTGACAGTCACGGGAGCAATGCTGGGATGGCGTAAGGCAGCTTTCAGGGGAGCAATGTGGTTGTACTGAACAGAAGACAGGCATCCTGTGAAGCCATAGGCATTTGCCTTTGAAACCTCGGGGTCCAGTGACAAAGTATCTGCAGTACAACAGAAAAACATTCCGGGAATTATCTGGTTTAGGAAGGCATTAAAAATTAATCATTTTTTTGCCTTATCCACTTCTTTTACTTCTCTTCATCCAATCTCAACTGTTCAGGTTCTCCTTCAGCCACCTACAAGTTCTCCCTGGCCTGACCCATGAGGCTTCCCATCCCCAGTCCTTCCTCTACAACGCTACTTACATTGAATCAAGCTGTCTTGAACACAAAAGCCTGTGTTGTTCTTCTTTCCTCACCCATTTTCTCTATTGCCTGGACAATACCTAACACATCATAGGTGCTAACCATGACAACAACAACAACAATAAACAGTAAAAATAGCAACACTATCACAGGATGCTGGGGATGATGCTCTTTAACTTTTTTTGCACCTGTTAACAATATCAGTTTCACAGATATGGACCATATCTTCAAGGCATTCTACCTCCCCAACTCTTTTAGTGAAGGAGCCTGCTCTCTAATGTCTATTATGCAATGTTTCATGTGGCCTAAAATTGAACGGCTTGATAATATAGGCTTCCACCCTTCTTCAAGAGTTTATTTTTCAACTTACTTTTTTGATGCACCTAATTATGTTACTCCATTTTTATAATCAGAGTTCTTAGGAACCCTCCTGCTTACGATTCAGGCTCTCACTCTGCTAGCCCTTTTCCACAAATAAAATAAAAAAACCAAAAGTATACCTCTTTTTCTCTAAATCAAAACTAAAAACAGTATCTCCATGCTCTCTTCCAGCCTGAAGATGAGACAGTGCAATTAATTTATCTGTCAGTCCATGTTCATTTAAAGTTCACAAAGAGAAAGCCAATTCAAAAGTAAGTGTTTATTATTTACTTCCAAATGTTTTAATATCAAAGATTGTTTGGGAAAGTCAATGAAGGACAGTGAAGCCATCTTCCCTTTCCTCCAAGCTCACATTTATTTACTTTCCAGAAATTGAAATTCATACTGCTCAGAGGTCTGTAACATGATGTGCCTTATATCTAGGTCAATCAAACAAGAAAAAAAAAAAAAAACCACAAATGCACACATATAAAGTATCAAAACTTATTCAAAGTCTTAAAAAATACCTGCTAATGAAAAAAAAAACTTCTAGCACTGAAAGTTTTGGAAATACTTCTAACGACATTGGAAAGTAAAGATTCCCAGCTTTTTAAGTTTATTTTCAAAGCTTGAAAGGGTAAGATAGTAAACTTTAAAATAAGGTCCAATTTTTCCACTATCATTCAAATACAATGATTTTACAAGCTCTCAGCCATTTAGGAAAAAAGACGACCTTCTCTTACAACTGACATTGTTACCTGAATTACATAAGCTTCTTTTATGCATAAGAAAATACACAGAAATCTCAAAATTAGCCCAAATGACACGTTATTTTGGTACTCAAGATCTGTGACCGTTATATCATGCAGTCAGAGCGAATTAGCCAAGAAGGATTTCTAATTATGTTTAATGGAAGTACAAAGTGGAAGAGTTTGGCTGCTTCTCAGCAAAGCAAGGTACAGTGTGAGCTTGGTCTCCAAGGGGTTTTACAGGAGTGATGCTCAGACTGCAAAGTTGTCATGGGCACTGCCTCTGGGCTGTGAGTAACCGCAAGAATGAGAGAGGGTAAGGGAAACAGTGAGCCTTTGCCACTGGAAAAACTGTAGCCTTCAGAGGTTCACATTTGCTTTTCTCAAAATACGCAGGAATTGGCTGCATTCAGGTTTTTAATGAGATTTTGGCAGGGGTGTTGTAAAACAGACAAAGAATTGTTTCCAAGTTTCTGCAAGAAGGCTTATATAAAACTAAAAGCCTGATTTACAGTATTTGCCATCTTTGTTGAATTTATAAAACCCTTTGTAAACATTCCTACTCTCAGCCTTTCCTGTTTTCTTAGCTCTGACACAAAAGGTGGATTTGTTGGTATCTTCTAGACATCAGGAAATCTAAATTACTCTGTTCTGCCCCAATGTGCAAAAGGTAAAGCCGAAGAAATAATGAATTCCTTTTTCATGGTACAGTAGTTTGAAAAGTCTAAGATACAGTACTTTTGAAGGCTTTTTAAAAAAGTCAAATTAAGGGCCAATTCCAGGAGTCTTTGTCAAAGTAAGCTTTGCATGAATGAGAACTAGGAGATTTGTTGTTGAAAGGCTTTGAAATTTAAAAAAAAAAAAAAGAAATCAAAGAACAAACCAAAAACAACCCCAGAATCCTCTGCTAAAAATCCCACATGCACAGATACAGTTTGCTTTCTTACATATCTTTAGGTGTATGCCTTATGTCTTTCAAAAAGTGGGACTTTCACTGTTCTCAACAAGAGACTTGCGCAACTTGGATGTGAACGACTTGTGCTGCCCTCTGAATTCTTGAGTGGATAACATAAATCTTTGATTATGACACGGTTAACTCTGTGAAAGGCTTATTAAAGGCCACTCTGTCACCCGAAGTCTTTAAATCATGATAAAATGTTTTTCCGAAGGATACTTTCACTATATGACACACTGCTCGGTATGAGAAGCAACTCGGTGAAGTTCCAAGGTCTGTGTTGCAGCAAGGTCATACGAAACATCAGTGGCCTTCCTCTGATGTGGCAACACTGTGAATCTTTCTGTGCATTTGACTGGCCTGGAAAAATCACACTGAATCGCTGCTGATGGCTTGGTTTGATGTTCTAACATTTTAGCATTGCTTTTCTGTTCTCCGTACTGGAGACAGAGTTACTTCGGGTGATTTCTACATGGTGGGTGAGAAGGCAATCTTTTCCAGCTTTTGAGTGATTTAACTGTTCATTCCCCACAACTTAAATTTACCCATATTTTTAGGAAGTAATTTTTGAGCTTTGTCTGCTGAGCTGTGCACAACTCGGCCTGACCCCTTGTGGGGTCTTCTAGCCGCTCCCTGGAAGCTGCAATGTCAGAGTTTTGTGTTGGTTTTGTTTTCCTGGTTTCCATGTATTTGCAATGGCTTTCTGTGTTAATGAGGGTTAGGTCTAATATGTAGTTGTATTTTTTAAACTTTATTGGTATTATCAACATAATTTATCTGATGATTCATTCCTATTCACCAAAACAGGCATCCTGTTCCACTGCTGTTTCTTTGTGTGCCTCTGCCATATTCAACACACTTGTTTTAAGACCTTAAATATATAAAGCAATTTTAAGTCTTAATATCTCAGTAATGGGGTATTAGTTTTCATCATAAATAATTCTGGTGGAATTCTCTAGGACCAAGCATTAAGTTGCTCAGCAATGTATCAGGAAATTCACATAGTAAAGGATACCGATACCTAGTGTGACAGCTAATGGGAATCAAAGAGAAATTGAAAGTGTTATTTGCTTGCAGGGAGTGTGGCTCAAAAGATATTCTTCTAAAAATACCACTGTGGAAAATGGGAACGTAAACATTATCCAATATCTTTTTATTCTTTCTTTAAAAACATTAATTTCATGTAACTCAGAAACTTAAATATGAACTCAAATTTTACTTGTGTGCTCATTTACACACAGGAAGACACATCATGGATTTCCTGAATCAAAATTTATTTTTAATGTCAGTGAGAGCAGACATAGACTGTTTTAAATGCCTGTGCCCTAATTAATTAATTAATCTAAGTGAATTGCTGGTAGAAGCGCAAAGGGTAATTTACTCTGTATGTTGAAGCACTGATTGTCTTTTTTTTTGAGTCTGAGAAATAGAAAGATTATTTTTGTGGGAGTTAAAGTGTATCCATTATGTCATTTTGCCAAGGTGCTGAGCAACACTGGCAAGATTACTTCTTGGACACTGTCATTAGATTTGAGCCCATGACCTAGAAGTAGGTGACTCTTATAGTCTCCATACTGCACCTGTCTCTGAAAAGTAGAGTTGACTAGTAGTTACTTCTAAAAATATGCTCCTACATCCTTCAGCAACCTCAGTAAACATTGCTGATATTAATCATTGATTTAGAAAGGGCAGAAAGCATATCTTGCATTAGTCTGAAACTCACAAAAAGGCATCTTTGGAGTACTCTCCTTTCCTGGTGTAAGCCTGCCACAAAGGCAGTGGAGTGAACAACACAGAATTTTTTCCTGGTTGGAACCACTGAGCTCAACCATTTTGGCTCTTGCTTAAGAAAATTATGAGCTTGAACAGGAGACAGGCTCCAGGCATTCAATGCACCTCCAAGACACTTCTGAAAAAGCAAGGGATGGAAAGAGCAAAGTAAAGGTACTTTTTTCTCACAAGTTTTCCCAGGAATGAGCAGAACACGCCAGGTTTTGCTTGATATTGAACATTTTATGCCAAGTGGAACATTTGGGAATTTTTGTTTCATTAAGCTTAGTGGAGATAATTTCAGAGATGCATTTAGTATGTTTTTTTTAAAGACAGCTTGTCATCGAAAATGAAGCACTGATTTGAGTTGCAATGTGAAATTTGCTACATGTCACCGTTTTTGACATTGGAATCCTAATCTGTCACAACACAACCAGCCCTATGTGATTTTGCATGTGCTCAAAATATAATCCATAAAAAGCAGAAAATATGCAAGAAGATGGAGAGGTGATGTGCAAAAGAATACATACTTTTCACAGGAGCGGACAGCTAAAATCCGCTCAAGTAGCAAGAATTCAGACTAAAAATAAAATTCCTGGATAGAACTAGATGACTTTGGATACTTATTTAGGCAGTATTATCATGAAGAAAATGGGGATTTAGGCATAGTGTTATAATTACATGGTAAATTATATTGCTGGGGGAAAAGTCTAAATAGGCTTGGTCTCTTTGATGCAGACACGATAGCATTATTGACTTAGACCTTGGATAGCTTGAAGTGCCTGGGGTAGCCAAACTTTGCTTATTTTAACTGCTGGCATTTTGCTCCTAAATGCCTCTCCTCTTTTATCCTAAGTAGTAATTTCCATTTTCTTTAATGCTTTACTAGGCTACCAGAAAGAAAAACTATTTTAGACCGATAATGCACCCAAGAGATCCTTTCCCGACATATGGCATTTCTAAGAAATAGGTATTTAGGGCAAGAAGAGTCTGCAGTAAAGAAAAGAGTTTTGCAGTGACCAGAAGAGTCCAGCCAATATCTCTTGCAGCCATTGCGGTATTTAAAATGGTAGAGCACTACACTCTGAGGCTGAGACTTTATATTTCTCAAGCAAATTCTGATCTTGTGAGCTTAAAAAAGGAAATGAATTTTCACCAAAAGAATGGACTTAAGTCTTTTCCATAGAAACTTTCTAAAAGGACATGATTCTTTAGGGAAGCTTTTGTATCTCAAGAGTTAATGACAACTTACCCCTTCTGATTTAATTATCGTGTTATCATCTCCCCCAAAATAATATCACTCTTGGATGAATTTCTCTGTGATCTCTTCAGTACATAAATTCCATTTTCTTCTTGTGAACTTTTAATAAGAAAAGCTATTGTATAAATCACAAGAATTGTACTGCACCTGCATAATGATTTTAATAAAATTACTTTCCAGATAAACTTTATTCTACGTACACTTTATATCAAAGCTGCATGATTCAGTGCAAAGACTCCTACAACTTGAGTGTGTTTTAACTTGGGCTTTTGGAGATCAAAGATATCATGATAATGTGCTAGACTACACAGTTCTTTACATTGCCAGTGTGGGAAGGTCTGCTAATGCATCACTATGAAGACACAAGTAAATTAGATCAATATTAACATGTGCTACGGAAATCTTTGCAACCTTTTTCTTCAGAACGCTCTTGCACCGCTTTCAAGGCTACCCAGCCTTTTACTCTGGCTTCACTATATGGCTGGTACATTAAATTGCTCAGAAGCAAATATGCAGACAATGAGATTCACTTCTCTGCATCAGAGATAGTTTTTCCAGGGACTACAATGGTGAACTATTTAGATATATTGGGGCACAATAAGAAGTTTTCAAAGAATCATTAAGGTCAAACCCTAACACAAATATATGATATTTTCCATTGGGATAGCAGTTTTTTCTAGACAAGCCCTAAACATATGCAAATGTGTCTCTGAGATCAGAGAGTTACAGAATAATTTAAGTTGAAAGACATCTCTGAAGGTCACGCAGTTCAATCCCTTGTTCAAAGCAGAGCCGGCTTCACAGTTAGGTCAGATTGCCAATAGAGCTCATGTGGTTAAATACAGCAGTATGATCTCTGCAAGGAGTGCTTAAAGTAAATGAACTGGGACTCTGGTTAAGATTTCACTGAGGCTTTGCCATAAACTGTATGACCCACTTGGGGCCCAAATCCAGTACTCACTAACGTCCGTGGAAAAACTCCCATTGATACTGATGAGCTTTGGATAGGTTCTTTTGTGTCTTGCGTCTATATTTCTGAAGTAAAAATGACAACAAACTACAGGATAATAATATTTCTCTATTGCCATTGGATACTGTGATGATGAATTCAACAAGCATCTGTTGGCTACTTGAATGCTGCTTCTTTTTACTCCCTTGTCTTCAAAGCCACACTTATATTTAGATTGATCTTTCTAAGGCAGCTATATGGCTCCATTACTGTGGATCTGAACAGCTCACAGCCTTTAATGCTTTTATCCTTCTAGCACCCCTCTGATGTAGGGATGTTCTATTATCCATGCTTTACTGATAGAGAACAGAGATAGTAAAGCTCAGATGGGTTCCAGCGGGAATAAAATGCCTGCTTACCTTTATATCTGTACATAAATGGCTTGCCCAAGGTCATTCAGGCAATCTGTGGCAGAGTGAGTGTTCCTATGTTTTGAATTCCAGGTGAGCCCCCTCTGCCTTAAACGGAGGTTGTTTTCCTGGAAGTCAGAGCTAGGTCTAGGGCAGCCATTGGAAAATATAGCAGATTTGAAAAGCAGAAAGAGTTCAAGTAGCTTTTGACTAAAGGAAGTGTAATGGGGCAGGAGGGAGTGCGGGGTGGTGGGAAGCACTGTTATTTAAAAACTGGTCATTGCATAGAAATCCACTTTTCAAGAGTTCCACCTGTGCTAAAACAGTTATCATAAGAAAATCAGGTGAGGAAGAGGTTTCAGTCTTTTATGTTGTCCTGCTGGAAGCTCTCTGAAATTTCTTAGTCAGTGGGAAATAAATGGTGGAGACAAGAAACAAGGTTGTATAATCATTCAGTCAAACAGCCAGGATCAGGCTGTTAGACAAGGCAAATGTACAGCAGCATTACAGTAAAGAAATGGAGAGACAAATTTTTAGAAGAGTATAGCATGGATATGTAGGACACATAGAACAGGGTTTTCTTTAAGGTTCTATTTCAGTGGACACTTAAATGGTTCTAATGAATGCATTTAGGTACCTAAATCCCAGAGGCATCCAAAACAAACACTACAGGAAGTACAGGTCTACTTCAAAGCATCACATGCCTCTGGAAGTTTATGCTTTGCTGAGGGGATGACAATTACAAGGAAGAAATTGAAGGGTATTAATTTAGGTCACTTCTAATCATTAAAAGAAGCTATATTTGACATTTACCCATATAATAGATTAAATTATGAATGGACATATTTGTGTAAATTCTACATTCCTAAAATGAGAAGGTCCAGCTCTCTTCTTGATACAACAAGGCAATACTCTTGACTTTGCAGCAGTAGGGATTTTTTTTTTTTTTCTGACAGCATGGGACAGTGTGCAACCTGAGTAAGTCTACAGATGATACAAAACTGGGAGGAGCAGTTGGTAGACCAGATGGTTGTGCCACCATTCAGAGGGAAATTGAAAAGATGGAGAAATAGGAAAGCAGGAACCTTATGAAGTTCGACAAAGGGAATGCAAAGATTTGCACTTGGATTAGGAATAACCCCCTCTACCAACACTGGTTGGAGCTGACCAGCTTGCAGCTTTGCAGAGAAAGATAGGAGGGTCCTGGTGGACAAGTTGACCATGAGCCAGAAATATGCCCTTGCAACAAAGACAGCCAACGAGATCCTGGCAGCCAGGGTTGCCTTGGGAAAAGCATTGCCAGCAAACAGAAGCTGATCCTTCCTCAGTACTCTTTATAGTTGTAACACTACTGGGGTGCTGGATCCAGTTCTGGGCTCCACAGTAGAAGAAAGACATGGACCTACTGGAGGGCATCCAGTGAAGGGCTGCAAAGATGATTAAGGGACTGGAGTAATCTTTCATATGAAGAGAGGCTTCAGAGAGCTGGGATTGTTCATCCTTTAGAGGAGAAGACTTAGGGGGATTTGTGATTCTGTTAGGCCACAAGGACTCTACTCAGCAAAGCTACAGCTTTAGGATAAAACATGGAAAATGAAATCCTGACACAGAAGAAAATGTTTGCAGAATTTCACTTAACATATGAAGAAGAAATGAGAACTAGGATTAGGCTGGAATCAAAGCGACTTGCTGGGATGCGCTGTGTGATTCCTGGTACAGCATTAAGATCTCCCACCATCTGGATGTCCAAGTTTATGGCTTTAGTGTCATTACAGAAAATTAACTACTGCTATTATTCTTACTACTAAAACAAAATCCCAAGAAGCTTTGGGGCAAGAGAGAAATAATAGAAGGATGTATCCATTAAAAGCTGTCTAGAGACAAGTCTGTGGTGTTCAGTGGAACCAAATGCCAGACCTCTGGAGATATATCTGGGCTTTTTGGCTTTGCAACAACCTTGTAAAGTTAATAATATTTTTGTGTCTAAACCTAGTTTCTCCCCATGATGCTGAGCTACACCTTGTCAGCTTTCTGGCTACATATTTGAAGGTCTTTATGCTATATTCCATCTTGTTGGTTAGAAAAGCCTTATTGTTTTGGTATCTATAGCTGGAGCTTTACATAGAGGTCAACATGAGCAATGCTCTTTCAGATTTTCAGCACTACATCTGACAGTTGACAAAAGGAGATTTGCAGCTTAGCTTTGACTTGGGCCAAAAAGTGTCAGATCCCCAAATGTGTCCACAAAGGCTTGGAAGACTGCTGCATTCTGAACAAACATTAGTTATAATTAAGGGGAAAATCAGTTCCTGCCCTTAATCTACTTGGTAAAACATAAGGCAGAATGCACTGCTTCCATTATATATGATAATATTGTACAAGTAGAGACCAGAGGATGTCTATTGTTCTTGTCTAGCTATGAGTCCTACAGGCCTTGGGTGTTATTAATAAAGCATATAAAATTTAATAATGAAACAGATGTTAGGCTTGATATGGAGGTCCAATTCTAACAAAGGACAAAAATGGACAAGGAAGCATTTAGAATATTAGTGGAAATGAATAAGACTCTTACACAAAGTAATAAAGCATAACTTGACAACAAAATAGAGGAGTTCCACATTCCAAATTGCTGGCAGAGTTTTCCCAGTCTTGTAATAGCTTTGTAGTGGGGAGGGGTAAAGATGAAGAAGGTCCACACACAGAGAATGCAGAATTGTGGTCTCAGTGCTACAGGTAACATAAATGTTCCTTGCAGAATTCAGATGGAAAAGGACTGGGAGTGCAAAAAGTGTAGAGAGGATGGAGGTTCACAGTGCTGTTCTTATCATTAGGAAACAGAGATGGCTTGAGAGGAGCAAGCTGTAGTCAGCAAAATGTTATCATTAGGATAAGATGACACCCTGTGCAGCCACACAGGCAGTATGAATCATTTTACTGGAGCAAGCAATGGGAGAAGTTAATATTGCTATTAGCACAAACAAGTAAACCTGCCAAATTTTAGCATTGATGAGACATACAAACAGGAGTAGTGAAATGCTCAGGCCAACCCTTACAGCTAAACCAGCCAAACAAAACCAGACTCCTTTTAAAAACCCAGCACACAGCACAGGTTAACTCCAGAACTACCACAAATGACGAAACAGGAATATTTTTAGTAGAACTTACCTGTGACCTTGCCCAAGGTGAGTGATTTGATGGCCTTAAAATCAGTCTCAGAAAAGTTGTGTTTCAGTTTGAGAATTTGATCAACCTGGAAGAGGTCAATAAAATTAGTTCATTACAACAGCACAGACACCCCTAGATCTCTCTGTACTGCAAACCTCTGGGAATGCTCTCAGCTGCAAATCAGCTAATTCTGCCCCCAAGCGTGCTTCAGTTTCTAAAGATAGCAAAGTGAATGTGCTTTGATTTTAGCATGAGGAAGCTGAAAAGTACACCACAATAGTCATATAAAGGGCTTTGAAGAAACTTACCCTGCAGAAAAGTGCCAAAAATGTTTGACACCAAAATCCCCCTGCTTCCCAAAATCCATGTCTAGTCACTTCAGAATACACTCAAAGGAGGCCTCTCTAGAAATCTATTGTGAATAATTAGTTCTGCATAGAAGAAAACCACAGCGCAGCAGACAATAGAAGACTAGTACTTGAGGAAAACCCTGGCTTTTAGCATAAGCCTCCTTCCTAGATAACTCGCTCTACTTGCATGCTGTGTTATCATTTTACCACCCAGAAGTTGTAACTGTATAGGAAAGAAAAACTGGCACTCCCTGTGTTTCTGTCTGCTCCTCATTCTATTCCTTTAACACATGGCTTCTCTTTAGACTCTGCCACTCTTCCCTGTTACATGCCTGCCACCCAGACCTAACCAATTAGTTTTGTAATATGAACTGCTATAATTAGCCTCAGAAGGGAAGTAAGATGGTCCTCTTCTCCCTGCCTTGGAAAAACAGGCAATGCAAGCAAACAAGGCAGAGGAGAGTTCTTGTCTCTCATGAGGTTGTCACAGTCAGCATGGCTTGCTCCTAGCAAAGAGAGACGGCACCATCATGCTCATTGTGGCTGCACCCTGCTTTACCTTTTCTGTGAGAAGAAACAGCAGCTGGGGTCACATTCTCCTTTGGGGCATATGCCCTAAATGAAATTACATTCCCAGGTGCTCATTCCCCAGCTGTTTTTCTTCCTTTGGCAGCTTTTTAATGATCCATACTGTGTGCTTCTTCTGGGACTACAGGATCTACTCCAAAGATCCAGATGAATTTCTGGCCAAAGCTGTTTCCTAATTTACAGATTGTCAGAGACAAGGGAAGGATCAAACTACGGAAAACACCATGGTTGGGCACTCTTCGAAGCAGGGTCTGGATGGAGCTTTGGTCTAACCCCCACGGCTGTTCTGCTGCTGGACCATCTTTGGCTGCACCAAATCAATGTGAAACCTTTTGCCTCCTGCTGGTGATCAGGCATTGAAGTCAGGGGGTCTGTTTGTGGCATGAAGTGTTATTTAACACACAACATAAGCCATGGCATACCTGAATGACGAGCTCTCTGCCTTCTCTGTTAATCTTCACATGGTGCAGCTCTCGGTTTGCAAAATTTCCAGAGTCAATGGTGAAAATGAGGAGTCCATCCTTACTCAGCTTGTATCGGACCTGTAAGCTTCCTTTAAATCAGAGCAAAATTCTACATATAAAACCTGTGTCTATAATGAGATACTGTTCAATACCTTTACACAACATATAACTCATTTTCTTTTTATTATAGTAGAGTAACAAGGTTAAAAAGTCAAGAAAGAGGTTGAAGAGAAGTGAAAGAGTTCAAACTGTAATGAAAAGCATGAAAAAGAATGCACTGGAAGAGTTTTCTTTCCTATTAGCTAACAAACTCTGCTATGGAGAAACATAACTTAATTGAGTAACTAAGTATATCAAAGGCAAGTGTGTCTGTCTGCAGGTCAGACATTTAGCACTGCCACAAAAGCTGATCTACATTAGCCTGTTAAGGATCGCTTCCACCAGAGGGCATGCAGGTCTTGCACTGTTCAATTAAACTAATGGTGGTGGATTTTGCTATTCCTTTTCATCAAGATGTAACAGACAATCCAGAAGACAGTGACAACTGTGAGAATTATAAGTTCATTTCAAACATTTAAAGGCTCAAACTCGTTATGATTTATATGCATACAAGAAAAGATATGTTGTAAATGATTATACAGAAAAATATTTTTACTATAGTGCTCTAACGTATTTGAAGAAGTAAATATAATTCATATAAAAATAAATGCCAAACATCTCTTCCAGTCTTTGTATCAAAAAAAGCACTGTGACTTCTGACAAATAGCAGTACCATAGCAAATCAAAATGCACATGAAAACAAGGAATCCAATATTAATTTTAACCCTTCCACAAATGACCACAGGGAATATATATATATGTATATAGATATTTAAAAATTAAAAGGAAAAGAATCTATTCTGATAAAATCCTTTCAAGCTCACTTTTCTGGGAATTAACTAGCAGGGAGAAAAAAATTCTGTGAACTTTTAGGGCTGTTTTTATGCATCAGCAACCGAAATACGTGGAACAACAGTGGCACCACAGACTTAAAAAGCTTTCCAGGGGCTACTGTGTTACTGCCTCCAAGGACAAAAAGAACACCAACAGCACCAAAACCCTGAGTGATGGGTTCTTCATTTATTCCCTGTTCTGAAAATCATCACAAAAACCCTCCTATCTCCTTCCACTTCAGTGTTTATGCTAGCACAAGTTCAAACTATTCCAAGCATCACTAAATTTTGCAGAAGGTAACAGGCAAATATTACCTAAGGTGAATGATAGGGACTGACTGACAGATTGTCACTGAGGGACATGTTCACAACATTTTAGCTCTAGGACTGGTCTCAGTGTTTGCAGAGGCAATGCTTGCATGCACATTGCGATGCAGCGTCATGGCAGAGAAGCCCACAGTACACCTGCATGAGCTGCTGCATACGTGTGGTGCACTGCAACGTTATTCAGAGGCACCTCTGACCCCAGAAGCAGTCTGGCTGTTTAATGAGGGGAATGAGCAGCCCTGCTTGGCTCCTATATTCAGACATACTAATACTGCAAGACTGCTTGCAGGCCTAGAGACAGTGAGAGAGGACATGGGGCACTTCTTCACTACAATGTGAATGTACCAGCTCCCCTCAGCTCAAGTCCTCCCTCAATAAGGGGAGTTGTTCTACAAGCTACTGTAAAACCACTTTATGAAGAACTTAAACCAATGTATAAATTGGCAAAGGGGGAATTTTGCCACCTCTGCCCAACTCACAGTGATGTTGGTAGTCCTTCCAGATTGGATCAGTGTCCAGTTAAGATCATCCCTCCTCCTTTTCCCTCACCAGGATGTTTGGCTGCTCAGGTTCCCAAGAGCTGCACTTTTTCTAACTTCCAGTATATTTGAGCTGAGCACTGCTATTCTCTGATCGTTGGAGAATAGAAACAAAGCTTCCAAAAATGAGAGGGAAAATGAGAATGAACTACTAGAATGAAGGCTTTTTAGCTGATTGAGAGGGCTGCTGTATCAGGCGAGCTTTTAAAGTGAAAATTAAAAAAAAAAAAAAAGAGATAAAAGGCATTTACTTTCTCACACATAGTCATGGATGTTAGAGAGGAATTTGTGAAGAGATCAAGGTCAGTAACAACTGCTAAATTATTCAGTGTGATATTATAGGTCCTGATTCAGCTGCTCTGAATCATACTGTAAAGCTCTCATGCCCTCATTGCATAACCAGGACAAAGAGCTACTGTCTATCACCATTAATGTCACACTTAAAGGCCCAAACTTAAATCACTATCCAATTTTCTGGTACTGAATGAAAGATGCATCAACAGGGAATAACAGTGTAAACATCTTACAATCACTTTACTCTAGAAAGGCGTGAGAAAAGAAGTCCAAGTGCAAAAAAAGTTAAGGGACCTTCTTCAGACTTGCTCATTAAGGCAGTGTGAGAGTCCATAAAAAATTCAAAGGTTGCCTGACCCTGCACACCATAGCTGAGATGACCACACAGAATAAGCTGAAACTAAGATGTGACAGTGTAACAGATTGGTCCAAACTAAAAATCACATCCCAGCAGAAGTACTTTATAGGCTGCTTCTTACCTGGAGCCTTTGAAAGGGGTGTAATGAGAAAAATAGACCAGGGACTAGATTTGGTCTGTGACCTTGTACTAGTTACTTAGTTTGTAAATGAGAAAAAAATTATCTGCTTTTTTCAAATGCTATGAACACACCAGTATATAAAATGCAAATGGTACTACTATGTCCTGGTGATCAACATAGCAACCAGCACATTTGTCTTCAAGGAGATCTATGAAGATATGCAATCTATCTGAGTTCTCAGGTGCTGCAAACAAGGATTTACCCATTGACTTAATCAGAGAAGCACTGACTTTAAACCAGAAACCATCTGTTCCATTTGTTGGGAGGCAATGAGGGAGGTTCTTGACATCCATTAAGAACAGATCGTACTTTCTACAGTGGTATAATTTACCTTAAATAATTTTAAGAGATCAGTGAATAGAATCTTATTCTATCAAATTGCTTCAAATTCCAATGGCAACTTTTTTTTGATGGCTGCTCTTCAAAAACACAGAATTCAAGTTGGCATTTTGCCTGGGGTCAAATTTGCATTAATATACATGGGCTTATCTCTCTAGAGGTGTTTTGGAACTTACACCAGTGTAGTTGAGAGCTGATTTTGGCTTGCAATCAGTACCAAAACTTATTCTGTTTTCAGAGTACAGAATAATTTGTCTGGCAGATTACATTGCTATTTTGCTACACGACAGGCAAAATAAATGGATTATTAATTAGGATTATTATTAAGAATTTTTTGTCCTCTGAATTTTGATTATTTGGTCCACTGACTTTCTCTATCACATCAGCTGAATGTCACTAACTGCAAACAAAAATATGTTCATAAAACAGCTCTATTCTCCCTATTCTCTATTTTGCATCATTTTTGCCTCACAATAGGGATTCACACTAATCATAAGCAGTGTAATTTCTGGCAGTCTTGTTGCAGTCATGCCTGTCATCCTCTTTTCAACTCCCCGTGTCTGAGCATGCACACCTGGAGTGCCATAATGCTCAAGCAACGCACTGCCTGTTGTGTTTTCTTCCTTCTCTAATGTATGTGGAATTGCTGGAGGCAATTTCTATTAAGTCCATAGAAGAGGGAGGGAAGGAAAGAGAGAGGTATCATGTTTTTGGCCTAGGGCTGGAAAATTTTACTGGGCATATTAGCCCAGCAGTGTTAGGTAACAGTAGATTCACACTTGATAGTCATCCCTTTCAGTTTGAAATTCTGCAGACTGCAGATCATCATGGAGATATGCTGTGCTAGCTCTAGAACAGCCCAAGAGGGGAGCAGGCAGAGTTTAGCCACAGCGCTACAGAGCACAGCATGGCCTCTTTTTGCCACTTCTGGAGGAAATGAGTCCTTGCATACTGCTACGTTACTCTGATGTGACCAGTACCAAAGTTGGCTTGCTATACATCGGTGGGGTCTTCAGTCTGTCATCTGCAGTAGTATAATCCATGGCTGCAGGGTTGAATGACATCTCTCTGCTGATATCAAACAGCTACAGAGCCATTTTAACAGGATGCCTGAAGGTCCCCATGTGCAGAGGGAAGTTCTGGGAAATAGAGACCAAAGAGCAGTATGCATGCCATCCCATGCTAGTGACTAGGTTGGGGATGACTTTTCTGAAACAAAACACTCTCAGGACACTGTTTCAGTGGTGATGAAGGCCAGGGTTAGTACTTGCTAGCAGTGCACTAATGATCAGTGTCAGCATAACCCAGGAATAGCATGGTACCTTCAAACTGCTTCTATCTTCTTGCTGAGGACGAGAAAGATGTAGTAGAAGATCTTAAGTCTAGTGGTAATACGCACATTAAACTGGTTAGAGATTTTGAAGTGTTCAGTCTGAAGAAGAAAAAAATATTCCTAAACTGTACAGCGTGAAGAAATACCTTGGCCATGATACTGTACATCCAGAACCTTTTCTGACTGAGCACGTCAACAGGAGAGTTGCCTTTCTTTTGCCTGCATCTACAGCAGCGCACAAGTGGAATATCAGAAACATCTGGTGGCTTTGTGGCTTATGCCCACTAACTTTACATTCATTCTGGACTGCCAAAGCTTCTGTTGAAAATCAAATAGTAATTTTTAAATGATCAGCTGGAAAAGGGAGCATGGAAAAATGTTACAGAGAGTGTTCTAGTGCAGGAAAATACTTTCTAGCTTGAAAGATCTCACACAGTGAGTGACAAAAAGGTTAAAGCACCTTTGCAGAAAACAAAAGAATGTATGCCAGGATTTTGGCCTATGAATCCATCATTCATAAGCAAGGTTCTTGTCACATATGTCACCAGGGTCACAGGTCTTGTGTTATTTAGTCTTGAAAAATCAAACAGAAAGGAAGGGAATGATATGCCCTTGGAGGCTGAGACTTCTCTGCAGGACATTCATTTATAGAAACAGGTTTTAAATGAGCCCAGGTTGAAACCAACATCCATGCTAACTTCAATAACACTTTTTAATGACTTAAACTGGCTGGAGCAGCTGGTAAAACATCTTGCACTGCTTGGAGAAGCTCAGGTTAGTTCAGGGAACACCACGTGTGGGTGGTACACGTGAAACGTACAACTTTATCACCATCATGTAACATCAGGAAAAATCATGTAAATCAGGATAGTCAACAACTCAGATTTGGGAGAAATATGTATGTATAAATAATGAAACACTGCATTAGTAAAAGGGCCTTGGACTATCCCTGTGTATCCCACTGCTTCAGAGGCACCCAGAAATATAGGAGTTAAAGACCAACAGAATCTCTTACAGCTGTCTCAAACTGGCAGACACCCTAGTCAGAAAGTAAGATGTTAACTATGCTGCCCCATCCACCCTCAGCAGTCACTGAAGCTATAGCTAAAAGAGAAAATAATTAAGCAAGGCACCAATTAAACAAAGGGTGGAATATATTAGTGAGGCTATTGATGTTGCTATTATGAAAAAGAAATAATAATATTAACGGTTTTAGCCCAGAAAGCCATCTGCAACTTGTAAGGTGGAAATGTTTGTTTATTCCTGATTGCACAACAGTGCGTGGCAGTTTTCAGTCATCTCTACCACAAAATATCTCTGGCGACTTGCAGAGCTTCAGTGTGATAGTGTCCCTCTTCATAGTCTAGATATTTAAAAATGAACCACTGCTTTCTCAGTCAGGAGCAGCTGGCTAAGAAACCCGCTCCTTAATTAGCAGCTTCTCCCCAGGGATATTTACTCAGTAAATTTACTCTTCAGTGGAAGTGCTGCTGGTGATTTGAAAGAACAGGGCCCATCTCTTCAGCGTCCAGTGGCATTTAACTAAAAAAGCACTTGCACATTTTTAGGAGGTGACTCCTGCAATTTATTTTGCATAGAGATAACAAAGAGAAGACACTGTTGAACATGTTTACTGATGTGATTACTCAGCTATGCATTTGCTTAGACGACACTGTTTCCTCGGGTTTAAAAAAAATATCCACCCCTCAATTTTTTATAATCTCTCATGGTAGTGAAAAAAACCAGGTACTTCTCTGAATGCCTCCCACTCAATCCTTGAGATATTCAGGACTTAAGGATCATATTCAGGCCATCCTATATTAAAAAAAAAAACCAAAACACTTTCACATTGCATTTTTTCAACTTAAAAAAAAAAATATTCTGCCAAAAGCCCCTAAAGGAGCCTATCTGGAGGCCTACGACCTCAGTTCCCTTTGCAATCCTGCTAGGCAGCTGGAGCCAGACTGAGAATGTCACTTGAACACCAACAAACGTAGCTAGTTCCCTTAAATGACTGACAAATGTGTTTAACCTTCGTAGACATCTAATTCCCACCAGCCACCAGTTGGCTTAACATAGGTTGACCAGCAATTAAAAAAGAACTGGCAGATGCTTCTTGCTCCAGAGCTAGAAAATATTGCAAGTCCAAAAGACGAACCAGAGGACAATAGTCATATCGCTCATCATGCACATACAGAGTTGCTTAAACACAGAGCTTATTCCAGTGCTTTTAAGGGGAGCACCCATCTAAACAAAACAGCCCACATCCATGCCAATGTGGCTGGGCCTAAAATGGGAACAGGGCTAACCCATGGATGTGGGATAGACTAAACACTGTCTTTCCAGTTTAGCTCACGGGTAAGCATACACAGTGGTGTATTTACGTACCCTGAATGCGATGGAAAGAGCACTGCCAAAATTTGGAGTCTACCAGCCTGATGACTGCTGACAAATTGTTTTCCTTCTTTGTGTCACAGTTTATCCATTGGTGAAACAGATGAACATTAACACCCTTCAGAAAAATGACATGAAACCTCTGGGTGAGCAGCAATTTTAAAAAATACTTTCAGTCATTATCTCTCTGCTCCTAGATACTTCTTTTTGGTGAAGGAACTGGTTGCTGTTTCTTTTACATAGTGATGCTACATTAATTACCTTTTTTCCTGAAGGTAACTGAAGGTAAATGCGAAGGAAAGAGCTGAGGGCATCAGATGGAGTTAAATCTCCCTGAAATTACCTGCTTTCTGACGGTGAGATTTATTCTGGTAAATTTTAACCTATGCCTTTTATACACATACTTTGGAATTTTAAAAGTCACTTTAAGCCCCTTCATTAACAAAAGCTATCTGTATGATATGTTGGATCTGATGCTCAGATCTCTCCTCCTGCCTTTAAACACACGCTGGATGCCATTACTCTTCTCATGGCCAGACTTTCAGCAGGCCCTCTGATTTACTCACCTTTGTATGTAGAAAAATCTTGCCAGGCTTTCATCTTACACTGTACTTTTCATTTAAGACTAGCATTAGCAGCCAGGCTGGCAGGAAGAGCTTTTATTTTTTTTTACACAGTGAATGAAATAAAAAGTATCATCCTATGAATTTTATTTCAAAAGTTCAACTTAACTTTGCAAATTATGCATCATCACTAACTCTGTGCGAACAGCTCACAGTCAAAAAAGACTGATATCCTCTGTTGTGATACCCTGAGGAATTCATGCCAACCTGCCCTAACCGAGATCATGGCTCGTGGTTTCCATTCTTTTCCTAATATCTTTCAACCATTCCTATTTCAGTTTTGACAGTACAGATACCTGTTCAAGCAAGGACTTGTTTCATGCTGGCCTAACAAATAACTGTAATGTTCAACAATGAGAACATGTAAAAAGATTATCTGAACAGAAAAAAAATGAAACAATCAATTTGAGCACTACATGGTTGTCTATGGAGCAGGAGAGTGAGCAATAATCTTTTAAATAAAACTAGAGAAAAGTAATCATATCATTCTTCTCAAACCTTCTTTTCATTCTTATCTGAAATAAACACAGCACAGAACTTTGTGGATTATTGGCTTTCTGAGGTTACTGATCCTTGTTTGTGTTGAGCTCTATAGACACTGCCTAGGTGCTCATGAATCTCTGGGAAATGCCCTGGTCCCCTGACAAGTCCATCAAAGCACTGCGTATTTCATAGCTTATGGCAGCCTCTGTGACTGGAGAAGTTGGTTCCTTTAACTTAGCAAACTCTCAAGATTTGAATTTTATAACAAGCAACAACTACTAGCATACAAATAACTGACTCGTGTTCTTAAGTCATCTTATAGAGAGAATTAGAGGAAGGATGAAATATTTACTTAGTAACAATCCTAACACAAGAACCATAAAATGGTAGCATTGTGATGACTTTTCTGTAGCAAGGTACATACACATATACTTTCACTACTTTACCTTCAAATGCATATTTCTGAAATCTTTCACAGTGTCACTGAGTTGTTGAGGCTGGAAGGGATCGCTGGAGGTCACATTGTCCAACCCCCCGATTCAAGCAGGGACACTTAAGAGCCAGTTGCTCAGGGCCATGTCCAGACAGCTTTTGAATATCTCCAAGGATGGAGACTCCACAATTCTCTGGGCAAGATGTGACAGTGCTCAGTCACCCTCACAATAAAGAAGTGTTTTCTGACGTTCAGATAAAACCACCTGTATTTCAGTTTGTGCCCACTGCCTCCTGAATGGCCTTGTAATGACATCTTCCACCTCCCTCAGCACTTGTGGATGAATCCTATCAGGGCCCATGGACTTACATATGCCCAGTTTGCCTAAGCATTCCCTGACCTGATCCTCTTCCACAAAGTGCCCATCTTCCTTGCTCCAGACTTTTCTGCTGGTCTTGACCTGGGATTCCTGAAGGAATCTTGCCAGTAAAGACTAAGGCATAAACACCCAATTTCATCAGGCGAGAAAGACTAAGTCATCTTTTCATTACCCAGCCAGCATAAATGATCTGTTATGGGAAAAAGTAACATGCTAATAGAGATACTACAAACAAGGTAGAGGAGGTTCACTTGGACCCAGGCTGGCTCTTCCAAGTATTATTATATTATTAGCTTCAGCTCCATGTCGTGTGCAAACAGCTACATTGCTTCAAGGCAGCTCTTGAGCCAATGGTTCTGCTGAACTACAGCTCTCTCTACACAGTGCTCTACATCCACAACACAGATAATTCACAACTTAAGAATAACTGATAAATCACTACTATCAAGCCTCAGGACTAAAAGTTTTGGTAAAATGGGTTCTGAAATGAACCTAATTTCACAATTACTGAAGAACTAATATATATCTGCAGCATCCATTTAAACCCAGGAGCTTGTGACCCTCTGTCCTTCCTCGCCACCCCTCTCAGGACAGCTCCACAGAAATCCAACAATAAAAATTACTTTTCAACTGCAAAATGTGAGCTAAGAACTTAAATCTCCTAGGAGATAAATACCTCCAACAGGTAAACAGGAATGTATGTTTTCTTCCTAGCTGATTATCTGCAGACAGTGGTCTGGGGTTTTATGCCCAATACGAGGAAGTTCAAAGTCAGTCTGTACATATGCACAGCACAGATCAATTATTAACTGCATGCTCAGCCTTTCCTGCTCACTGCAATCCAATTACAGTTCCCTTGTTTTTCCCTTGTGGGTCTCCGGGACATCTCTTGACTCTTCAGTATGGCAAAATGATCTGCATGAGTACAAACATGTCCATGAATTGAGCAAATGAGACAGATCTTTCAGTTCTCTCCTCTTGGAAAGCAGATAAAGAAATCTGCCACAGTCCTTGGCTTAATGCTGTGGCTGCTTCTCCTTTCAAGTAAGTCTTGCACACTTAAGAGATCTAGAGTGCCATATGCTAAAGCAAACAAAAGAAACTAAAAGAAAAAATCAATGGCTTCTCACTGGTGACATTTGCTTCCTTTTTGCAGAGTGTTAATTCAGCTCACCTGGTTTTGGTTTCTTTTCCTACTTACTTCAAATATCATCTGATTACAAGACCTTACAGGACAGGGTAGTGGAGTTCATCTAGGTCCTGCTACTATATTCTGAGTATCAGAGACCAAACAGAAGAATTACTCAAGCTATTTTCATTTGGACTTTTGTTTTTAACTTTGCTTTTTTTCTTTGTCTTTAATCTTTCCTATGCAGTTTCAGAGTCTTGCTTTCCAAAAGAAACTGAGAACAGAGCTCACTGTAATGGCAATAGGTACCAAAGAAAAAAAAAATACTCATATTGTTTGGTTTCTTATGAGATCAGATAATAAATACAGATAAATTTTCAATCACTCTAGGACAGTTTGAGATTCTATATCTTTTCTTTGATGCTGGCTATCTGCTGTTTTTCTAGATTAGGAATCACATTGTTTCCATGGAGAAAGCCAACAACACTGAGAAACAAAGACTTGGGAACACATTTTCTAGACAATATACTTCATCATATTCATATCACATTTGATTACTTGTAGGAGGGAAGGGAAATGGAGAAAGGAGAAGCACTAACTGTTTCTTTCTTAACATTTTTCGCTCCCATCAAGTATTGCCTTTAGGGATCAAGGCAAAGATTACGATACTAAGGTACTGGTAACTTGGTAAAATCATGTGAATTAGGAAAAATGTACAGTGGAAATTTATCCTGGCAAAGAAAAACTATTTTTTTCTTGGCAGTAGCTTCCCATGAGTAACTTCTGTGGACTGACACACTGAAAAGGGTAATTAGAGATGTTTACCCATTTTCGGTAGTTCAGGAATGGGCACTGTAATTTGAAATTTCTGCAGCACTGATATGAAAAATGAACTGCCAATTATTACAGTACTGATAATGTTTTGAATGTGGGATCAACAGGACTATGTAAGCTTTACCTACATACCCATCTATATACACATATACATACCCATCTATATACATGTATACATATCCATCTATATCCAATACATACACATCTGTATATACGTGTAATTTAAAAATCCATGGATACAATATGTAAGATTGGGGAGGGAAGAACAATGTTAAGTTATTGTATACAATTTTCAAAGGTTCATGTATGATTTAGAAGTGTAAGTATTAACTAAAGGTAGAAAGAACCCCTAAGTCATCTTTAAACCACCAGCTTTCAAAAGCCTACGCATAAGCTGCAAGGACATAAGCCAATTGATCAAAGGTAAGAACAACCTTGTGATATAGATAAGTTCTTTGGGGGAGTTTCTTGGGTTATTTTGTTTCTAGAAAAAATCAGCTGCTAGGCACTACTGAGCATCTAATTTTAACGGAGGTCATCTGTATAGATCTAGCACTGTAGGTTTAACATTGACATATGGTGGCACCCAACATCTGCCATAACTTTACCTCCTTCATGACCCACCTGCTCTCTAAGGCTCCAAGCACTGTAAAGGTTTTCTGTGTGGATAGCATTGATCTGGGTCAGTGAAGCCATGAGTGGGCATGAAGAGAATTTATTTCCTTTCCTAAGACCTGACACTGGCATGTTGGGTAACTCTAAATTAATTGTTTCACTAACACAATTCTAGTGTCTCAATCAATACATACTGTATCTTCTAATTATATGATCTTCTTTACAGACTGGCAGTGCAAAGTGTGTTGGGGTTAAATGTGATTATGGATTTTACTGAAACCAATTGGTTTTAAAGGAAATATTTCACACCTGACCATAGCTGCCTATACAAGTTCACTTTCATATAAGCCTCTTTTAATATACTCCAACTATGAATAAGCCTTGCAGTCACTTTCACTTCTTTTATGTTAAATATTTAACATGGGAAGTCTGAAGTACCAGAACCATTCTTCTCATTGTCACTTTTATTAACTAATAATTTGCCTAGTTATTTTGGGGATAAGTGAAAAGAGGAATAAAATTATACACGAACAGCAGCTTGAAAAATATTTTAAAAAGGTGAAGTATTAAAGTATACATTGACTGTTCCAATATAGTTTTTTAACAAATGGAAGAGTCTTGGGATTATGACAAAGAATATTACCGCTCACCTCTAAAGTGTGAATGCCCATTCCCATTTCACCAGGAGCCTAATCTTTATTTTACCAATCAGTTATCCAGTAGGGACCTGCTTAGGTCCTACCATACACCGTCAGACTCAGCAAGATTCCTTGAAAATGAGCCAGTAAGAGGGAAGGAATTGTGCTCACTTCTAATGCTACAAAGGACATTATTATTCATAGTCCAGTAACTTTATGGCAAGCATAAAGCTCTTGGAGGAAGAAAGAGTAACATATCTGAAGATTATTTTCATTGGAATAATTTCAATTCCAACAAGACTAAAAAATAAGAGGATATAAGATTTAAAAACTGATTACATTTGGGACAAAAGGCAGAAAATATACATGACTGAAATGACTATATTGAAGGAATGACACAGAAGCATGCACAGAGAACCCTGAAAGAGACTTTCAGGAGTTAACCAAGGTCAGCTAGTTATCTTAATAAATTTTTGCATATAGTACTACATTTTGTAGTCCAGAGTTTTGGAGCCTGACATCTCACCAACCCTTTAAACTAGTTATCTTCAGTTTACAAGTGAGTATACTGAGACACAGATCTGAGAAAACCACCATTGTTTAAATTGCCTGAGTGTGCTGGAGCTGCTCCACCTAATTTACAGAAGTACTGAGAGTGCCTATCTCCATCTGAACCAAAGTAGAAATCTGCAGATGGTGCAGCTGCCAAAATGCAAGGCTTATCTCTGCTCCTGCTGAGATCCTACAAGAGATCCCAGTGTCCTGATCCAAACCCCTTCCCCAGCCACCACTAGAGAGTCCTCCCCTCCAGAATGTCACAATTATAGCTTGCTTATGGTTGCATTTAATCAATAAAAGTCAATTGACTCATGTTTCTAAGGTCACTTTACACTACTCTGGCAGCAGCAAAGATGACTTACATGGATATTACATTTTCATTCACTTTAGGGCTATTTTGATTGCCTGAGTGGCATCAAGAGACCCAAGCGTAACTGAGAAGCAGATTCCAAGGTTTCACCTCAGCAGGGGCTAACCTCTGCCATCCTGGACCTATGCACTGGAATATCTGAAAATCATAACCACTTGCCTCCGAGAGCAAAGCAGAGATGAAAATCTGGGACTGGACAGGAGAGGGGAGAGGGTTTCCTCAGCAGTTCCACCACCCTGCTGCAACTTTGCTTAAGGGAGATGGGTCCAGGCTGCTACTGTCCAGACCACCCCTCCCAGGGATTTGGATACTTATCCCATGCCAGTTTAAATGCTAGCCGCATGACGTAACCCGGAGACAAACTACTGCAAAGCCCATATGGAGAATAAAACCTTTTCTTTTTCCTTATAGTTTCATTTGACGGTAAGTGAAAGCTTAGCTATTTTGGAATTTGCAAGGCTTCAGAGTGGCCTGGGTCATTCGGTCAAATGCACATATTCAACCACATAGCATTAACTTTATATTGTTCTGCCACAGGCTAGTGACTCACCAATACGCTTACTCATCACTTCCAGTGCTCCAGTGCCTGATAACTCTTGAATAATTCAAACATCCCCATTTGTCTAAGATGATGTTTGTCTGGAGTGAGTTTTCTGAAAGCACTGCGAGGACTCAGGAGCCAGAGTCTTACTGAGAAAATATAGGGCCTATTCCCTAAAACCTTTACATGTTTTCAAAAAGTCCCCATACCATGTACCTTTTAATAGAAAATGGATTTACATCTCATGATTTGGTTAGTGAACCTAGGAAACTTTGACATTTGCTGGCTTCAATATTCAGAGGTACTGGCCGTATTCCATTGAAACAACTCAGTGAAGAGCAATAGATGTGCTAAGACATAATGTAAAACAAAAGATGATGATACATTTCTGCACCAAATGTTCTTGTACATTCATGGTATTTCTCATTCCCTTACTTGGAGGCCTAATGAATCTCAGTGTGGAATAAATAGCAAGGAATTACTGTTGTATAGTCTTGCCAAATGAAGGTCAAAGCACATCTGAAGCCCCAACAACATGATTATTCAGAGACTGAATAGGCAAGTGTAGCACTGAATGACAAATAAAGGGACATAAACAAGAGTGATGGCCATTTGCACGAACGGAATAAGACGAAGTTCATAAAGTTGCAGACACAGAAATTAACTTAAATCAGTGCAGAATTCTATACTATTCTCACAAAAAACACAGGTACACTGGTCTCCCTTTGGTAGCAAATCGAGAGTACTTACCATTCTTGGAGAGAATCACAGCCAAGTATTCATGAAAGTAGGTGTTGATGTAGAGCAGAAGGCTTGGAGTATGTGCCGTGAGAAAGCTAAATGCAATATTTTCCTTGGATGTGACAGCATCCGCATAAATGGCAGAACTTGAGGTGCTTGCATTTTTTGTGACGGGATAAGGCTCTTGGAAAATATAGGTAATGGAAGTGTCGGCTTCAAATAATGCAGAAACCTCTGAAAACATATATAAACCAAGGGAATAACTTCAGATCTCCCAGACAGGCATGGACATGAGCTGACTGCCTCAGAAGCAGAACACTGCAAAATGCTCCCGGCTCAGCTGACATCACCGTTCCTTAATTTGGATGAGCAGTGCATCCTTCCTTACAGTCTATTTTTCTGGCACAGAGAAGGACTGTGTATGGAGATAGGTCACTAAATTCAATTATTTTAGTGCTGGAATCAGAGGTCCACAAGACGGAACCGGCCAAAATGTGTATCAGCCAAATGTTTGATTCGCATTTTCTGACAGCTGACATGTAAGGCAATATTGTCTGTTTTCCCCCAACAGTAAAGACAATACATTTGTCCTTTGCAGTCTCCTTTGTAAACAAGCTGATTATTAAAGCAACACACTGACCCAAAGACAGCTGGTAATGGAAGCTGTCTTTGGTAGCTCCAAAAGAAGAGAAACATCTACCTGTGCACATTCAGATCCTGAGAACCCATGCTTGTGTTTTCAGTAATCACAACCTAGTCTGGCCATGAAATACACAGACATGATAACGGCAGTATTTTCTAATGTGAGGCACAGTTAAACTCAGGATGGTGGTATCTTCAGCTACAGGCTGGACTGCAAGTACTTTCTCCAATAAAGCAGCTCCATGTCTACAGCAGCATCTCCTAACAGGACACTATGTGGTTATTCGAGAGGCCTCTCGTGGCATTGGTGCCAAATCCTCAGCTCATGTAAGTGGGCATAGTTCCGTGGACTGCAGTACAACTAAGCCGATTTACACCAGCAGATGATGCGGCCCACTTAGTAAACCTGTTGTGCTTGTAAGGTGAGGGGCAGCTGTGGAAATTAAAACACTCACATTGCACCATGCTGTTAGTGAGGAGGAGTTTTGCTAGGTCCTTCCTCTCCCAAAGACCATGCTATCTAAATTAGATGTTCTTTATTTGCCCTGCTCCTTTTTCTGGTATTGGCAACATTTACGAGCCACCAGAAAGGTTTAGTGAGGACACATTCACCAGAGACTGAACCATACTAATCAGCTTTCTCCCGAATGCTTCACACTTTTAAAAAAATCTCTTAATGTTTGGATGGGCTGTCACAGGAATGGCAAAAAAACCATAAAAAGACTACCTCTTTTTGTCACACCATTGCTGCAAAACTGTAAAGAAAAGGTCTCAAGATTTTGTTAAGGTGGACAAAGCTGGATGAGGTTTAAAAAAGCAAAATAAACATTCAGACATGGGCAGACAACTGTTACAAAAAATTTCAGTTCTATTTTTTAATGTCTGGGCTAAGTTATACGCAATCGAATACAGGAATCATAGTGGGATATGGTTGGTAACTTTAATAGTACAACTAATGTCATTTTAATTTCTGAGTCTATCACTGAAGTCAACAAAAGGCAGCGTTATAGCCTGCTTAAGATAAACACTTACTAGTGCTGAAGGGACAGCTGATACTAGAACGTCTTCTTGTAACATGGGGGACACCAAGCTGACATGGGTAAAACTGTAATTTGGAGACCACTAAGAATTTAGGATCAAAGCTCGCTGCCTACCTTCCTTGCAGAATGGTCCTTCATAGGCTGAGTTGGTACAATCACAGGAGTAACCATTATACTTCTCCACGCATCTTCCTCCATTATGGCACAGGTTACCATAACTGCTGCAATGTCCTGGACATCCAGGTTTAACACCAGGTGTCATTTTAGCTCTCTCTTCAAGGTCAAGTTTCTGTCCATTTAAATGCAGAGATCGAATGCATCCCAAAAAGCCCTTTTGCCTGGAAGCTGTTCCCCCTGACAAAGAGAGAAAAAAGGACATGCATTCATTGGTGAGTCTGCACAGTAATCAAAGCCCTGAAGTCCAATCCAGAGGTACAAATATGAATCCATGAATGTTAAAAAATATTATCTATCAATGCATACAGTGGCAAAAGATGACAGATGGACAGCCCTGGAAACTAAAGGTCTCTATTTATCTTTACAGAAGACTAAAAAGCTGTATGTGACATTTTCTTGTTGCCATTCTTCTCTTCCCTGCCTTATCTATTGCCCTGTCTGGCATTTAAACTGCAAATTCATTTGGGAAAAAGATTAGCTTCTTTATCGTATGTCTGCATATCACCTAATACATGAGAAACCCAAACCTAAAATGCTTTTTTTTTCTATTTGTTGTCATAGTACAGAGTATAAATAACACTCTAATCCCAACAGCAGGTGAGTTACACATGCTGACGAGTCCAGATAGCAGGGATGAATCATGTTCAGCATCAGGCCTGCTGGCTGAAGGGGAACGACTTGCGTCAGAATTTATGCATGACTGCCCAATTTGATGTTGCATGTGAATGGTTGTTGTAGGCAAGAAACATGAGTTCTGGTCACAGTTCCGTTATTTATTACAATTGTTAAACAAAATCGCATTTCTTCCTGAGGACCAGAGCTGTACTTTGTGAAAATATCAAAATTTTTCTTATTGTAGGCTTTGTTTGGCACTTGGCAATGTTTTTCTTTTGAAGATACTGCAATTTTGATTGCTGTTAAGAAATCTAATTCTAATTCAGGAGTTAACAGCATTTGTCGGCTCTGAAATGCCAGCTTTATTGGTGATTTCCCTGCAAAAGCAGCATGAAATAAGTTAAATTTCCAAATTATTCTGTAGAAGTTGATTCTATATCAAAGCGCATGAGATAAGAGATTAAGACTTTGGTAAGGCATTGCAGCAGAGCAACTAAATTGTTTAATTAAAGCGAGACTTCTGCAAACCGGGAGAATGAAGCAATGGCCTGAAAAGCAAGCTCACCAAAATCCTATTGTTCTGCTACACCATTCTGGCATATTTTTCCTTCTGGTACGCTAATCGCAGAAATACTGAATTTGAATTAGAATAATTGAACTACAGGGTGGATAGCATAGGTGAGACAGAAGTTTATTTCATGAAAATTTTATTATGTCTTTCTCAGAGAAACAAATATTTTCAAATTCCTTTTTAGCCAGCTTCTCTTCTCTGGTGAGCAAAGGTTAGCTCACTTATTTTAAAAGCCCTCTGAGCACAAGAATCAGGCCTTCTGCATTTGCTGCACTGTGTACACACAGTCCTCTTTGTTTTTTGCTCCAAAACCAAACATACCATACAGAATTTTCAGTAATGTCCAAACAAGTAGAAAAGTGATTTCTCACTTTAAGGTTACTGGTAACTCTGTTTTCATTTGCATGGGAGGTAACCACAAATATTACAAGGATAAATGACATTTTCCTTGCTTCTTCTCTCTGCACACATACAATTCCCAGCTGTAACACTTAAAGAATGAGCACAAACTATTGCAACTATTCCACAGATGTCATGTTTGTTGCACTGCCCGTATTCTTACTGCTCTCTAAAGCACTTTGCAAAACCATGTAAAGTAACTTTCTCACTCCTCTTCTAATGTCTAGAGAGTATAGAGCTTAACAGAGATCATCTATGTGATCCTAGATCCACACACTATTGATTAAGCAAATCTGTTTACTAATTGGGCATTTGGGCTGTTTTCTTCAATTGACTAGACCTAATCTTCAATACATTCCCAGGAAGCAGAGAAAAACTGAAAACAAATAAACAAAACTCTTCCCCAAATTAGGATTTGCAGATTCTTCCTACTGTAATAGGCCAGGTGGACTGGACAATTTCATGGATGAGACCTAAATGTTCTGTTTGGGAAAACAGACTTTAGGATAAGCCTCAGGACCAGAAACACCAATGTTAAGGGTGTTCTTTGCCGAGTGGAGGTGACAGTCAAATGAGCCATGCTTTCTTCACCAAGGTATTTATGCAGCTGAATTTTACTGAGAAGCTTTGGGGAAAGAAAGAGAGTCTGAGAGGAGGGGGCAAGAAGTTCACAACTGAGCACTTATAGTGTAGCTTGGTGACACAATTGGCTAAATAATTAACTTTCCATCAATGAATTGAGGATTTGCTTTAAAAAGCAAAGGACTTTTTGTTGGTAAAAACTGGATTAGGGAGGCTGAAGCGGCATGAATAGGTATTAGGAGCTTTCTTGCTTTATGTAACTGATACAAAGAAAAGGAAAGGGCATGGGAGTATAAGAATCATAATGATCATCACTCAAGAGCAGAACTTGATATTCCTCAGAAGACATCCAAGTCATACTTGTTAGTCTCAAACTGAAAGTTGTACAAAGCAGTCAGGATACACAAGGAGTTAAGCATTAATTCATCCTCCTGGACTCAAAAATATCCCAAGTGTCTACAGATTTCTTTAAAAATAACAACAGTAAACAAAGTATGCTCCTTCTTTTTCTCTCCTTCCTTTTCTCTATCTCCCAAGAAAGTTTCTTAGAAGTTGACTCTGGGTTATGTTGCATCTGGACTGCCTACAACAGACAGAGGAGATTCTCCCAAGGATTCCTTGCTCCCTTGCTCTCAAGAAAAAATAGGAATCCAAGCACTTAACTTTGTAGTCTCCTTGACATACCAAATAAATAGCACAAAAAACTTCTCATCAAGGCTTATGCATCAAATTAACTTCTTAGGATTTGTATTTTGCTTCTAAGATGTTACCAGTCTGAGTGCAAATCCTGTTCTCAGAAGTCTGTGAGGACTGTCATTGCCCTCCCCATACTGGAGTGTTATGGTCACACCTTCTCCACTAGATAAAACAGAGTTTCACCTCATACTACACCATGAGAGGAGATGATGACACACCTCCTCCAGGACCACAGGGATATACCAGAAGACAGCTGCACTATCCAAAAGAATGTCACTCATTTTGAATGCTGAATGTGACTGTCCATTGAAAGGAATGATTTTTGCCTGTCCCTTCGGAGCAAGTAATGTGCCAAATTGGCCTGCTGCTGGGCAGTTTGGTGCAGTTTATATTATTTAGACAGTATATTTGTTTGAGGTTTGCTCCTTCTGCTGTAATTTTTTAAAATTAACAGAAGAAACATAGTCAGGTGCAAGGATATCCATGCTGTGGCTGAGGATTATAAAGCAACCTAAAGCAGTTAGATACCCAAGACCCACTAGAAAAAAAGTAAGAAATAGTTTTCCAACTCATTTAGCCTGCTTTAAAATCCAAGCTTGTTTGATTTTGAGTGTACTGGCAATGAAAAGTCATTTTTCCATTCCACTTTGCATGGTGGACAATGCTGTGCATAGCTTCATGGAGAAAAGCCAGCAGGGACCTACCTGTGAAGTTTTTCAAGCTCCCAAGTCTGGAGTGGCAAAATGCACATAACGAGGAGGCAGGAGCCCTGTCCTGGTGCCTGTCCCAGGCTGCTGTACCTAATCCCGTACTTTCTAGGGGAATTTGAAATGCTATCTCAGAAGCCTGCCTCATACTCCATGTGTGCCAATGTCAGCCTTACACAGACTGTCTTTCTTCTAAATTATTGCAACAAGTGTAGCCATAGAAAAACTCTTTCTGGTACTATGTAGATAAATGCATAAGTACTGTGTGAGTCAATTACAGATTTAACACAGCAGCTGATCATACAAACATTACTTAATCTACACTTTTGTCTCTTACTGATGATGAAGAACTGCTTCTCCATAACAGAGAGAAACCATAATTGGATACAGTCAGATATTTATAGGAAGTGATGGAATAAAACAAGAATTGCAAATTCGAGTCCTGTCATATTGTGTTGCTATGTATGAGGAGATAAAAGGAGAGGGACTGGATTTGGACACCTCCATTTTGACTCCCCTGCCTTTGGTTTTATCTCCAGGCAGATCTAAAAAGAAGGGAGCCATTTTCTATGGTTTATTTGGAACAGCATGTGTAAGAAATCATCACTGCAGTGGAATCCTGGAAACATCAGGCAATTACAATTTCTTACACGTGCTATGTGGTATGCCAGCCAGAGCAAATGCTTAGGTTCTTCTCCCATAAGGGGAACATCCCCCAGGGACAGACACGCAGGGCAGACATCATGTCAGCAAGATGCAAGAACAGCCAAGACCATCGAATCAAACCCAAAACATGGCAACAAAAGGTGGCAAGGCAGAACTGAATGAAGAACAGGTGGTATGGAAAGAAATTACACCCAAATTCCAGCATTTCTGTGAATAAAATGAAGAGTATGAGCATATGGGAAGAAGAATATCAGCTCTATCAATTCCTTTTATACAATATCTATGTATAAAAGAAACTTTGAGGTAAACAGAATTCACTACGTGAGTGCATCTTTCCAGGATACGTAAAACTCATGTGAACTTCTCTGTCTGTGATGTTGTACCAGCTCCAAAATGGAAGTATTTTTCAGTGCATAAGTGTGCAGATAATGAATTATGGCTACTTTATGCTTATCAAGGCCAGAAGTGAGTGAAGAAGCTTTCTCACAGATAATACTGTTAATCCAAGTAATGTAATGTGAGTTCAAGCCCAGTAAGACACGTCTAACATTCAGAGATACTCCATAGAAATGCAGTTTAAAAACATTAAACACACCCATCGTTACACCTAAGTACATAGAGCAAGCTGAAAATTGATTTTTACCCTAGCAATGACCCAGAGAGTCTTAAGTTCAAGAACATGCATGACTCAAAATTAGCACAGGGACAATGTAAGTCATGGTGAGACTCCCAGGTTCTGCTCTAGTCTCTGAACATCTGGATTTCTCTGCTGGAATAAGCAACCCTGACATCCAAACACTGAACTTACTGCCATTATATATCAGTTAGTATCCCTCTGAGACAACTCAAGTTCACATTTTTCACAGTCTTCAGGACACTGCCTTGCCTTAGTTCACAATCAGTGTCTTCTCCATCTAAAAGGACTAGACATTTGTGATTTGGGGTTTTTTGGTTTGGTTTCTTATGGAAGAGAATATTTGCTCATACGTGATATATTTTTATCTCTGAATCCAGTCCTTTTAAATTTCTCCCCCAAATTTAAGAGAGAGAATATTATGTTCTCCCATATTTCAAGAAACTTTTAGTAGGGTAAATAAGAGAAACAGCATCAAGGTCTCCACTCAGGAAGACGAAGTGTGAATTCATCCCTTACTGGACATAAAAGAACCTAGACACATAAAAGAGAAATCCTTCTCTGTACTTAGTCATCTTCAGTAGAAGCCCAAATCTCCTAAAATACCTAAATCAGTCAGTCTGAATATAAACTTCCAAGGGAAGTCAGGCCTTCTTAACTCCCATCCTTATGAAGTATTTAAAGGCTGATTAACTTTCTCATAATGCATCAGTATCACCGGATCAGAAGTAAATGAACCACAGCTCCATGACTGCCTACAACTGATTGTTTTGTTACATTGCTGGAGAAGGCTTCTGTTCAACTTTCTTTACTATAAATCATAGAAATTAAAAAGTCTGTTTGACAGGCCAACTTTAGAAAAACCCAACAAACTAACATAAAAACTCAAGAGCTATATTCTTCTGTTACATACAGGCCCAAATATATCCGGGTATTGGGTTAAGATGGAAAAATGTGGCCAAAACAGAAGCAAATAACTCATTCATAAAACAGGCAGAAACAGTTGACAAGGAATTAATCAGTCCAAATTAGCAGAACTCCTTTAAAATTATGGTACACATCAACTGCCCCTGTAGTCAAATTTTACAATGTCCAAATATTTTTTTTTTTTTAGTGTGTAATCTACTGTATGAAACTCCCAAAAAGGAAAAGACATAAAACTGCCTCACATATACTGCATACAGGCTGACATCTCTGAAGCAACAGGAAAATAATTGTAGTTTGAAAACTACAGTAGATCTCCATTCGATCATCATCATAATGATACATAATACTAATATAGTTCCTTCATCCCAAAGGATCAATAAATCCTTCCAGAACATAAATAAACTAAATTAAATTTTGACATTGAGCCTTGTTTATGAGATTTATAAAATATTTGAATTGATTCTGGAGGAGAATCAAGAAAAAAAAATATGTATCTTAATCACTAGCTAACTCCAGTGTGTAAACAAAGTTCCACATTTAAATTGAATGAAATAGGGAGATTCAATCAAAAAACATTGGGAACATTTTAAAAATAGGAAATCACATCAGTTATACAGATTATTAATTAGGAATGTGGATACTAATTGTGGAAACCCCTTAATCACTGTCAGTATGCAGAATGCTGCAGGAACAAATATGTTGTGGAGTATACGGGCAGTAGGGAGTAACATTATATGCTGCTGCTTCTTTCCTTTTTACAATGTTGTTTATGCATTTATTTTGCAGATGGGATAAAATTCACTCCGCATGGTTGAGGTATTAAATCAGTTGCTTCCTATTAGAGATTGGAATGAAACCTTCAGTAGAGACAAATTACGCCACATCTGTGTACTGTTGGATTTCTGCCACCTTTCCCTGGAGCACCCAGGACGAACTGTCAGAATCAGGAAGCTGCCCAGGTTTCCGTCTCTCCTGGGAGCTCTTAGGAAAACTCAGGCAGTCACGGACAGTTTTGGCCTTCAAAACGGCAGAGAAGGGCTGAAAAAGCACTCCTTAAAACATCAGGTTTTCTGTCCCTTTTGTTCAGGGTTCAGTAAGAGTGTGCATGAACAACTGAATGCAGTCTATTTACTGCACGGTGAGAACTTTTTACCTTTTGGCTGAGATAAAATAACTATGTCCTAGAGTGTAATGTAAATTTTAAGTACAATCAGAGAAAAAAATTAGTTTGGAAGTCACTGCTGGAGATCAACTGGTGCAACCTGTTCTCCAAAGCATGGCTGCATTCAGACGAGGTACAGATTCACTTCACCAAGACCAACGGGACCTTTTCTGCACAGCTGTTACCCATCCACTCAATTCCCAGCTTGTATGGATGCATGATGCTATTCTGCCCCAGGTGTAGGGCTTCACTTTCAGTCTTTGCTGATGAGGGTTCCTGTTGGCATATTTCTCTGCCAAGGTCCTTAACTACCATTGATTTCCCTGATGTGATTCATCTATTACATCACTTTAAAACCACCATGAAGTTTATCCAGGTAAGCTTTTTTTTTTTTTTTTGATGAGGCAGAGAAACAAGCTCACAAGCAGACACTGCTATTCAGATGTGACATGGTAAGCAGCTGAATTTTAAAGCATATCTAATAGATGACTTATGATAAATCTTTCATTTTTACTCCTTTAAAAGGGCACAACCACAAATTTGTGAAAGTCTATACATTAATTAAATTTTCTAAGGTTTCTAAGTGGAAACAATAACTTGGCTAATTTCTTTGATGTTTCTAAGGTGTGTAGCAGCCCAGCCCGACTACCTTCAGGCCTGGCTTCCCACAGAACATGTTCTTAGGATCATCTTACCATTTGAGAAACAAGTGATTAGCAGCGTGCTTCATACTAGAAAACAGAAACCTTGCACTGTGGCAGTCTTGAGCCTCACTTCTGTGAGTTCTTCAGTGAACTTTCCTCTGGCTGAGTCTATCAGAGATCATTTTAGGTATAAATCAACACCTGTGTGGGAAGGACTCCTGGCCACTAATGCAACTATACCTATTTATTAACAGATTAATTCCTTACATTCAGAGCGCAGTAATTACTGCACACATACACCATAAAAAGCTGAAAAAATACTCTAAAATCTTCTTATGTCAAAGGGAGTGGATGCATGGTTAAACTTCATTAATATGAATTGATGGATTGAGGTTTGCTATAGCATTTCAGCTCAGTAACAAAATCCATTTTAAGGAAAGAATCAGTAGTTACCTGAGTGGCCCTAAATAAGAAGCAGGTTACAACCTACTCCATCACTGGGCAGATGACACAGAAAAACAGTGTTTGAATATAGAAAAGAGAGAAATCCCTTTGTAATCCCTGATTATATTATCAAATACAAGAGGGTCCCAATTGAGGTTTTATTTGTAAGGGAGACAGGGAAACAAGCTATATGCAAACAGAGATTTTTTCTTCCCCATTTGAAAGACCATCTTCAGTTAAAATAACTGTATGTGTTTCAACCCTGTTCATAGTTCTCTCACACATGCACTCTATGGACAAATAAGTGTTTTGGCAAGCATGCTTGAAGGAATAGACCTTAAGACCATACTGTCATCAGGCTTTGCCCCAGAAACATATATGAAGAATTTGTGCCTTTTACATTGTATCTAAAAAGAGAGATCACATTTCCTACAGCAAATTACACAGCCAGTGCTGCACAAGAAGCAACAGTATGAATTCTTTGGTAATAAATACATTTCAAGCAATCTTAGACCCTAAAAATACCAACTTGTATAGTTAAGCTACAGTCAGTGCTTTGAGCATAAAGGCAGCAGTTTGGGTTTACTTTACGTTTCCTGTACAGGAGTGTAAGAAGAGAAAGCAGAAATTAGGTTACCACGTGCGAGCTCAATAGGGGAACAATAGCATTACCAAGGTATGGACATAGAAATACCGTACGTATCTACAGAGACACTTAAATGGTCCCTACCTACAAATAACTGGCTGTTGAGCTGCAAGCGGAAGTGCCCCTCAGCAGGTGCCTCCAGGACCTTCTTTGGGAGGCTGTCCACCTGGAGAGAGGTTTGCTTGAGGTTCCTCTCTGCTCGGACGTAGTGCCACTGGTTGTCATTCAGGGGTGTGGGAGACTGCACAGTGGCTTCTGTGGGGCCATTCCCAACATCTATGGAGAAGGTGATCTCTTTAGGGGCTGGAATAGATAAACAGATGTGAAGAGGAAGCGAAGGTCTGAAATAAATTGTGGTTCTGACATCAAGAAATCTTACATAAATATAGGGTCCATTAACTTTTATGTCAGCAAATAGTACAGCATCATTTACCTCCCATCTCCTACATAGCAGCTTATACATAAATCTAAGCCTGCAGCCTCACTGTTTGATCTCTGCTGTTATTATGCTTGGCTGTGGGTCCCATCTTTTTTGCTATAACAATTACAGTGCTCTAGAAATAGTAGTTTATTCTCTTTTTGAAGTAGAGGTGTCAAATGCTGCACAAAAGTCACACAATGGTAGCAAAATATTTTGGACAAATAATGCTAGGATGGTGGAAAGGATGAAGGAGCTCTTTTGACTGAATCTTTCAAAATGCACGCACTTAACAATCACAAAGCTTGGCTGCAAATGGTAGAGGAGAATCCTACAAGCATTTGTTTGTCTGAATAAGCCTGACCTGGGAAGCAAGGAGAAACAGATGAGCAAAGCTACTTCATTGGTGGTCCCAAACTAAAGGGGCGTATGTAACACATGTCCAGAGATAGTAAGGCTCCTAGAAACAGGATGATAATTGAAAAACAGCCATATAAAGGAGCCCATCTTGCCCTGATGAAAGCCTGAAAGGGGCCAGAACTTCCTAACACTCATTACTGATTATGTTCCCTCTTCCAAAAATGCTAAATACACCAGAAAAACCAAGAACCAGGCCCAGAGACCACACAAACTGAAGGTAATGGATTGAAAATTAATAAAAAGCTGTTATTTCAAGCCCAACAAATTGGATAGGCCTGGGTTTGGAAGCTGCTTCTTAGATAGTTAAGATAGGAAACACTCCACAGGGATAGACAAAGATCTATTCTGAGCCCCTGCATCTGCTAAAAGGCCATTTCCCTTGGAGGCAGCTGGTCTGTGGAGCTTCCCTGACACAAGGCCTTTAGGCTGTAAATTCCATCTGGCAGCAAGAAACACAACCCCAAACTACTAATGAGAAACCCAAGTTTAAAAGACAAGACTTTCCTCAAACTTTTCAATAACTCATTTCTCTCAGGCTACAGACTTAACACACATAAAAAAGCTTTCACTAAACAATCCTCCCTAGCTGTTTGCAGTATTTGTTATATTTGATATCAAAAATTACATTTCTACTTCTATATCCCTGAGAATGAAATGCAGTACACTGATGTATAACCAATTGGACTTTGATGTGCAATTAACAGTAAATCATACCTCATTACCTTGTGATAATGCACCATGACTTTACCATTGGTTTAATGAATCGAAGGGCCTTGGGGCCCTGTTTTATTAAATTTTATGTTGGGGTTATTATAAGCATATTATAAATCACATAACACTCAGTTTGTTTTTCCTAAGCATGACAGAATTTCACATGACATATTTCATGTGAAATATACCCCATGATACCCTTTATGTCACTAATAAGGATCTGAAGTCCTCAGGAGTAAGGCAAAACCTCACTAATTAAGTTCCTTGCTACCCTCCTTGATTTACCAAGTAGTGGTTATACTGCAGTCACTTACTAGATTTTGAAGCAGTCAAAGCCCATTACAACTGCAACTGACTTATCTTGCATTAGCATCCTGTCCTTCATAGACTCTCACCTCATTGCTGTACCATACACACTGAGTTCCTCTGAAACACTAGGGCTTCATGAGACTGGGTATGTTGCTGATACAGAAATAAATGTAAATACCAGAGTGACTGTACTAAATTTTTCATCTTTCAACTAAAATTACAGTGCACAGGTGCATCTAACCTGTAGCTTTTTCTCTAAAGAGAAAAAAAAATAATATCAATGTTGAAAAAGTAACTTCAGTCACCTGTTTGTCTAAGAGAGATAAAATCTGTCCATAACAAGATTAAGTGTAATGACCAAGGCTATACAGGAAAACTGTGACAGGAGTGGTAGACAAGTCTAGATTAATGAGTCTTTATGTCTTCATTTTATCCTCTTCAGACACCTCCAACCATCTCAAGACAGAACAAAATACGTCCTTTCCACTTCCTGCACCTGTCAAATTGGGCAAATACACTTAAGATTTTTCAGCGGTGAAACTTACAGCTAATTTCAACTCGTATGAAGTCTTTAATCCCAAGGTTTTCCAAAAACACTCCAGACACGGCAGTAGTTTTGAAGAAGAAGGAGATGTCCGCACTGACCTCGGCGTGGAAGGCGGGGAAGTGCAGGTAGGAAGCCTCCGTGTTGAAGGAAGCTGCATTCCAGAACTGCCCTGCAAACATAACCCCCTTTCTCTATAGTTAATTGGCACAGAACAGCAGCTACAAGTTGCACATGGAAAGACACCTTTCATTAGATAAATACATTAAAAAAAAAAAAAAGAGGGAACATTCTGTACCTATGGAAATTGAGAAGAACTAGTACTCACTGTCTCCATAGCAACGCAAAGGGCCGATTTTCCAAGCAGCCTCAGAATTTGATCTGTTTGTGTCAGTGATCACTATCTGAGTTACAGGCAAATGGTCTTTGAAAGCAAGGAGGCCAGTATCATTTGTCCTGGATTATAATAAACAAACAGAAAGAGACAGATTAACCACAGACAAAATCTTTGCATTCCTTATACAAGGCAATATTTGAAAGATGCTTACTAAAGATGAAAAGTCTTTTGTAGACTCACCCAGAAGACTTGGGACTGGCACACACTGCTTGAGATACATACATGCATCTCAATACAATATCTACAATACCGACCCCTGAAGATGCTGTATTATTTGGATACGTGATGCTGTCTGGTGTGGATTGTAACCGCGTTTCAGCTGGGCAGAATGACTGTGAAGCCAAAGCAGAGTGCTGCCATTCTGCCCGATGGGCATTAAACTGGGCTCTACCGGGTTTCCTCAGCAGGATGAATTTGATGTGGATCAGGTATAAGTCCAAGTTTACATTTCTGTTAAGTTAGCTGGAGACAGATAACAGCATTTATGCTGGCTTTAGGCTTTATCCAAGCAGGAGGAGGATACGCGATACCTGATCCAGCATGCTGTTAACACGGGGCAGCCAGACAACACCTGATCCAGCTTCGAGATGGCTGGTACACAACTGACTCGGCATGCTGTGGAGACAGTTGAATCGGCAGAGTGAGTTTGCACTGAGTCAGCCCTGTGCATTATGCGCCTGTGGAAATTTTGGTTCAGCAACTGAAATACTGAAGGCTGATTTACTGCACTGTTGAACTACAGTCTCTGGTTTGTATCAGCTGGGCTTATTCTTCAGCTGTGACTAACTTACACATGGCTGCTAGAAAGGAAGTGAGAAGAAAGAAAGATCCCTAAAGGATAATTTTTTTTTTGTTTTACTCTGAGCATGCTAGGGAAATTGTTGTCCCCAAAATGCAGCACAGCATTTCATGGCAGTCCTCTGGTCCCTAAGCTGATTCAGTGGCTTTGACCCTGCCAGGGTATACACATGTGCATTCATCCCACTGTACTTCATGAGCTGTTCCCTCAGGGACCCGACTCTGACCTTACCAGACCCAACTGCCTTCTCGAGGCATTTCTCTATCAATTGATTACAGAGAAGTGCATGCTACTGTATCTTATCTCCACAGTGATAAGCTTTTTCTTCTCCTGGCTCTTTTTCTCAGGGTTGAGGTCTGCTGTGCACATAAGGCTGTCAAAGCATTCTTCATGGAGCTGAATCTCAATAGTTTTGGAGAAAGGGACCCCTACCTCTCTGCATGGCCCAGCAATCTGCATGCAGGGTCTGGACTCAATTCACCTGTCTGCTCAGAGGTGCATGGGAATGCAAAAATGACCATACCCAAAATGCCAATAATTCCAAATTTATACCCACTGCTCTTTCAGGCATGTATGACACAAAGTCTCAGGAAACAGGTGTCACTTTTTGAGCAATACCACTGTTGAAAAGTCTGACATCCCAGGCAGGATCCCAGATTATATGCTGCTCGTAATGCCGTGTTTCACAAACATACATCTCATTATAGTTCCAGCTGTGGGAAGGGACACAGGACTTAAACAAAGAAATAATAATCAGGATGAACACTGCAACTGTGCTCTAACACACAACCTTGGATGTTTGCTTGCCTAAGTCCTGTACTCTGATTAACATCAGAAAAAATAGAAGGGGTATTTTGATCTTTTTGATAAAGGCTGCACACATTTAATTTACTTTTCTTTGTTTCTAATTGCATGCAGCACTGTTAATTGTCTCATAATTAAAAGGGGAAAAGGAGAGGTACCCTTTCCGACCCTAACATTTTTTTATTGCTTCAGTAGGTGTCTGACATGCAGATAATTACACAAAAAGTGTAGGAAGATGAAATTCCCAGGCACAAGGCAGAGTGATGCCTTCACTACAGACTCAGAAGAAAAAAACACCATGTATGAATCCAAAGTACATGGTCTCCAAATCTCTTCACAGAGGACTCTCAGCAGCATGCTTATACAGTTTATTGTATCAATCTTTGAAAGTTAGTGTAAATGCTTTCAAAAGATTACAAAACAGCTGCACCAAAAGCTGAGCTATTAGAGTATTTCTTAGGAAGATAAAATTAACTATGGTGTTTCAGTGGGTGGGAGGAAGAAGAGTAAGCAGAATGAGTGAAAGAAAGGTAGAAAGATGCAAAGAAAGAGGACATAAAATATGCAATATACACATGAGTAACTAAGCTAGCATTTACTTTAAAATAATAAAAAAACCCACAAAATATTTAGGGAGGTTTCCTGCAAATTCATTTTCATTCAAAAAATAGTGCCGTCTTTTGCTAGCTATGATCAGCATTAAAATAAAGATCAGTATCTTCCTACAGCTACCACTAAAGATATCTACAAAAAAAACCCAAAAATGAAACGGTGACATTTTAAAGACATCTATTCCACATCTGTGAAAACTGCATTGCTTATTAGATATCCTGTTACATTGCATGAAGTTCTTTTATATAAAATTTTATGAGTCTCTGAGTTTTTACTAGTTATATGCCAGTGTCACAGAGAACTTCAGTAGCATAGCTCAATGGGAGAATGAAAAATATTCCAGAACTAATAAGAATCTTCACTTTTATGCTAATTCCCTGAAAACTCAAGTTTCTCTTGAAGCTCAAACAGCACATTTTGTATATTTTATTCTCTCACACATTGAAAAAAAGACTTGCGTAAGGATATGGTATTCTTACACAAGCAGATACTGAAATAAAACCTATCAGAAAAACATTTTGCCCTTCAGAGAATGTGTTAAAGACAGGAACAACATACCTATTGTTGCAGTTTATTATTATTATTTCATGGTGGGAAACTAAGTTTTTTGGTGAAAAATCAATACCTAAGAAGTTTCAGCTAAGAAAAGAAAAGCAGCAAAGGGATTTGAGGACACTATGCAGGCCCTCATGGGAGCTAAAGTTTGAGTGTCTTAAATTCCTGATAATCTTTAAATTGAACTTATTTCAGACTCCAATTCTTACAAAGCACCACAATTCCTCTTCTCTTGATGTGGAATACCATGGCAGCCTCTCAAATATAGTGTATTATGCCTCAGAGAAGAGTAAGATAGCTTCACGTTCCTGTACAGTTATTTCGTGGAGACACTTCTGTGGCACTACAAAATACAAATATTCCAGTGTTTGGACAAAACATTTGGAATTTTGCCTGAAGGGGGCTTGGGGATTACTTTTAATGTATTACAGTTTTCAAACAGAACGTGTTATTTTATGATAGAAAGCATCTGCACTATGATGTGCACCTATGTGGTTTTGTCTTTTAAACTAAAATAAAAAAAACCCCTTAAAATAGATACATTACTTTTTATTTGCTCCCAGAGCTAGTTTTTACTTACATGTATTTTAATTTAGCAGTTCACATATGCTTAAAACCAGATTATATTTGGCTTTCCACAGCTGTTTCTCAGGTTAGCCAAAACCACTTCTTTATTCATCTTAGCAGGTTTCAGATAGTATTCCATGAGCGGTTTGACCAAATGTGCCTTTTACACCATGGGTGGGTCCTGCTTGCACGAGGGTCCTGGTGGGTGATTTTCGTTGGCCAGGAATGCAAGTAAGTTAAGTCCTGATTTCACAAAAATCAAAGTAGGTTTTATCCCTTTCCTTAAAGGAGTCGTGTTCATGCAGAAAATGGTACAAACAAATCAATAAACTTGGGAACTAGACCTTCTGCTTACCTGACTTGGCACTCAATTTGGCACATATTCAGATGAAAGTCTGAATATTTTTCATAGGGTGTAAAGCACCCTCAATGAACATATGTTTCTTTGAGCTCTTTGCATGAAGGACAGTATCAATTTGTACTTCCCATAAGCACAAGCAAACAAATTCAATAATGCCATTTAAATTAAATAATTTAAATAGTTTTAGATATGGGCATTAAATATAGTTGGATGTTATCTGTTTATCCATATCTGAAGATTAATGTCTGTATCCACCCAAAGGACTTTCTCAATAAGCTATGAGGCATGTTATATATATATATCAAACAAATGCTCTACGTATGGGGGAAAGGGGGCAAAGGAAAGAAAGAAGAAAAATATTTCATTACAAGTGCAGCAATGCCAAAGGTGATAGTGCAGCAACTGGATGCTTCAGGATGTAGCACAGGTATTCTTACCTCTAAATGACAAATAACTATTTTGATTGTAACACTATGAGACTATTTTTCTTCTTCCTGGCTACCAATAAAAGCATGCTCAAAAAAATCTCATTCTGTGGTATCCTTACAGTGTAAGCCATCATGAATTGGTAATCTCTAGGTAGCTGTTTCCGTATTTTTCCTAACAGATGGTAGAGCAGTGGTGCCATTAAATGTAATTTCTTCTCACACGATAACCTATTGGTACGTTTTCTTCTTGTACATTAATGAAAACTCTGGTGTGGTCTGAGCCTCAGTAGCTCAGATATTCAGTACAGATTTTCATGAATTCAGTACCTTTGGGAAAAAGAAAGCTATCATCGTCAGATGTCAATGAACTACATGAGGAATGGAACAGTGAAACAGGCTTCCATCCGAAAAAGTTTTGAGCCCTGTTCAGGACATATCTTTACTAATCCAAAGGAACACATTTAATTGCTATCTTGCCCACCAGCTGCATCCAAAAATGCTTAACTGGGTACAATAATGTAGAGTCACAATAAGAAAAAAAAAAGGCAGCAGAAGGAGACATACGTAATAGTTGAAGGCAAGATGCAGTGGCTATATTTTGCTGAATTAGAGAAGAGGTACAGAGAACAAGTTTGGTAATCATAGTAATGAACTGATTCCTGACACCTCAGGGGCCTGCTACAGCCAGCTCTCTGCAGGCAGCTTTTCTAGTTTGTTGACAAATGCAGTCGTGAAGGCAGATATCCAAGACAGCTCTATACAGGCCAGGTCACCTCCAGCAGGGTTTTTTTTTATGAGCTCACAAGCTCTGCAGAGTTCCTTGCACTGTTTCTGGGGGAAGGGATTCAGTGAACGATAGTGGCTGAGCAAACAAGACCTGTCAAATCTGGGCTCGTCAGCAGCTGGGTTTCTCTGCTCTGCTCTCCTCAGCCCTTCCAGTTTTAGCTTCCTGGCTCTGGCACAGCTTTACACAAATACAGCTCAGCCAAAGAGGGCTTCCTTTGCTTCCATGTGGCTTTGCTCCTCCTTGAACAAAGATGGATGTACTCAGTATAACTCTGGGAGGCAAAGTGGGTCTGACAACAGCAATACCCTCCTGCCCTCCTCACCCCCTAACCTTCTCTTCACCTCCTGTGGTTTCCTTGCTGCTTGCAGTAGCCTAAAGGCATGGTAAAGAGGAGAATGCATGTTACTTTGGAAATGGGGAGACTCAAAGGCTTAGTTCCCCAGGGAAGAAGGTTATTCTGTAAGATAAAAGAAGAGGATACTCCTAGAATTTGAATAGTAAAACTGGAGAACAGAAATAGAAAATGGTCAATCAGCTACTGGTTGGAATCAACACTGTCCACCACACTCTCCTGAGATGCCTGAGCTTCCTGTACAAAATGACTTCCAGAAATGCCACTCTTTTTGTGCAAAATAAAAAGCTGTAAAGTTCTCCAAATTCACAAGGTTTCCAGGTCAATGCAACCAGTAAGAAATAGTTTTGGATTGATGACTGACTTCAATTAAGTGTCTGCATTGAAGTGGAAAATGGATTCCAGACAGAGAGACCAAAGTAGCAAATGGACTTCAGGACAGTCACGTACCACCATGGCACAAAAGAGGTTCCTCCCATTTAAAGTAAAAGTTTGGTGAGCTGCAAGACTCATTGCCAAGACAAGAGATTTTGATTGAGATGAAAGACAACCTGGGAGAGGTATTTAAGGATCCAGAGAATCTCTAGAATTAAATTAAGATAACACAACCCTGTCTGCGTTTCAGAAATTATTTATTCTTTATATAAGTTTAACACTTTTCCCCAATAATGCCGGCATCAAGGACACACCTTCTGTTTGAAACAGGGCATATCTTTTGAAAGGCAAAAACAAATCCATTTCGTCTATACATAACTTGTCCCAACAGTTTTCAGTTTTGAGGAAGGGGAAGAGAGAGAAATAAACACTTTCTAAACTAGGTTTAGCTTCAGCTTGCAGCCACTGGATATCTATGAATGTTCCCACCCACTAGCAAGAGCTTTCAACAGTCAGGTATCTTTTGTTTTTGAAGGCATGCATAAATTCCAGTGAAGTCATGTTTAACACATTTCTAGATCCCTTGCTTGGTTCAGGGTGACAACTTATGCCTCTGCTCCCTCAGTAGAGGTCTTCTCTCATTCTCCAGCAAATACCATGAAGATGCTCTGCTACTCTGCAGTGACAGAATTAGCTGTCATCATACTGCAGAGCTGGATGGAAAAAGATACTTGTTACCAAAATGCTTTAATAGAAATAAAGGTGAAAAAAACAAAAGCCTTCCCCATACAACATGCAATCAATTATATTCCTGCTCATCTGGCCAGCATAACTCCAAGGGGACCTGACTTACTTGGTGTCAAGTAAGAGCCCAGAGATAGCAACTGACTCAGGTGTCCACTTAGATATCATTTAAAACTCAGCATGCCTAGAAATGCATATTGTGTGCTGCCAAACACCCGGCTCAGGACTCTTTTCAGGTCTGTTTTCTCTTGTTTTCCATTTCTTTTGCTGCTCTTAGAAATTAGTAGCATCTTCTGCACTCAAGACAGTCTAGGGAAACCAAATCAAAGCAAAACCCTAAGCCTGTCTCCTCTTCAGAAGGACACTCCAGCTATTTTGGTGAGTTCCTACCTGAGATTTGCAGTGAGCAGACTGATTTATCTGAAACGAGCAAAAATGATTTTCTGGTTTTCCACTCTGCAGCACCCATTTTATTTCATGCTAAGGCAAATACATGCATCTACTGCTGTCTTGCTCCATCCGCTATAATGTATAGCAGGTTAAAGTCACAGTTCAGATCTCAGCAGGTTTCAGATTCAAATGCTCATTATATATCAGGGGGTCAGTGTTCTAGCAGAGAAACACAAAAGCAACCTTCAAGAGGTATGAAATTTCGTATGTTTAGAAACTCTTTGTAAAGGTCAGGAGGTTTTTAGCTTTTAAAAAGGCAACCTGCAATTTAGAATACTACCAAAGTCCAAATTTCAAATGGATTAAAAACCAAAACAAAACACCTATACCTGCAAACCAACAAACAGTAGGCAGTTTAGCTGAGGCAACTGCATATCCCGTTATTATCATGAAATTAGGAGAAACAAGTAGCTCTGTGAGCTGCCAAGCTAATGAAGCATGATTTCCAACATCTCTCTCCCATGAGGATTTTCCAAAAATCTTATAATAAAAGTGTACGCTTCCTTAACTTCCTTTTTCTGGGTTTTAATTGGCTTTTTTCCCCTCAGCCTGGCATAAATTTTTATAGAATGTGTAATTTCTAATACTGTTGAGATTTATCCTCCTCTGTTAAAGATGTTTGAAATGTGTGGGAAAATGGAGATAAACACCCACAGCATACCTCACTTAGGTCTCGTTTCCTTAGGAGTCTTAGCTGAAACATTGTAAAGCTGCATTTAGCTTTCACCTTGCATGGGTTTGTACAATCTAGTAGTTCAGTGTCCTACAATCTCAGACTACAACCCCAGTAGTCTGCCAGAGGAACATACCCTGCCCTGCTTGAGTAGTAGCTCACCGAAAAGGTAAATGTCGATTATCAAAAGAGCCAAACACTAGTAAACACAGATGCTTTTGATGCTCATGTGCAATGTTCACCAAAGTGCATTTGATTACCAAACATTAGAGAAAAGATAGATTAACATGCACAGCCAGGCCCTTCTATACAAATTACATTCATGAACCAACATTCACATAAAGATCTTCCCAAGGAAATTCCCTTACAGATATGATTTTTGAGAGTGAATAATGACCCCAGGGATATAAAGGGTCCAAGCAAATAATCACACTATCTGGAAACTGAGAAACCAAAAAAACCAACACCCACAGCAACAAATTTTCTTTTTTTTTGTTTCAAGACCCCTTACAGATCCTTCCTACTCATTCTCTTTTAAGTGAAGGCTTCACAGGGATAATTTGGACACAATAGCCTATTAGTGCAAGACATTTCTTGCCTCCTTCCATTATTCGTAATTTCTGAACTACTCGAGGCTAAAATATTTTTATTTTTTTTTTTTTAGAGAAAGGGCAAGAGCTTCTATGAGTGAGTGGTCCAGAAGGGAGAGAGGTTGAAGCAGAGTTTTCACATGTATTTTCACAGTGTTTCAAATTGTACTTTCAACAACGCTCATCTGGTATTTCTGTCCCTCCAACACAAGTGTGGAATTAATTGGAAAGTTCACCAGCTAGCTCTCAGCTGCTGGAGAGTCTCTGAAGGTGCAGAGAATGGCAGAAGGTTGAGGTGGCCTTCGCAAATTCATGCAGCATTGAGGCACAACAAAGGCCCGAACTAAAGGAAGGCTTTGAATGTTCATGCTGTAAGTCTAAAACTTCCTATGAAGACTGAACCAAAACCTACAGAAGCCACAGGAAGTCCTTCCATTGACTTAAAAAGTTTGTGACCTAATGTAAAATAAAGTTAAAGCACATACATATATACTGTTTGATAAGAAAAATACAAGTCTTTTTGATAGTACAGATTTCTTGTTCTTTAGCTGTCTGTACCTGAATTTTGCTGTCTATGCCTGAATGTTCTGCTCTGATGTATACCCATGCACCAACCCCCCTAGAGCCTTTAATCAGCAATGCTCCAATTAAATAAATGGAAATTTTTAGACAAATAAAATTATTGGATTTTGCATTCAACAAGATTTTTAGAAGACAACCCACCCCAGCAACCTTCTTCAGCCAGATATCTTGTCTTTGATTCAGATAAAAAATTTAAGATTAAATCAGAAGTCCAAATTCTAGTTTGACTTTCATTCTCATTTGATCATACTCAAACCATTCAAGCTTCCTGAGCTGTGAATCACAAATAGATTTAAGTCTTCTTGCCCTGCTTCCTATCCCCAGCTCTCACATGGACACTACTATACACATGTTAAAATTATTACCATTCTTCTCTATCTGCATCACAGTTGCAAAAATATCTCATATCCAGACAACTTTCTTCCAGTCCACATGCACACTGTTGAATGCCCGGAAGAGATCCTCCCCAGTAAAGATGCTTTTCATTGGCACGGCCAACCCACCAAGCAAATGGCATTCCATCTGGATGAAAGGGAAAAAGAGGGGGAAAAAACAGAAAAAAGAAAAAGAGAGAGAAAGAGAACTTGATAAGCAAATTGGATTCTCCTGAGAATGAAAAAGAGAATGGAGATGGACACGCTAAATAATACTGAAAGAAAAGACGTAAACTACAGACAAAGTAACAAACCATAAACTTTGCCCAAGTTCCATTTTATGAAATACACATTGAGAAAGCAACAGATCTATGGTAATCCCATTTGGTTTGAGATGTTTTCCCCATAGGGCTCATCTGCCAATCACCCATGAGAACCTTGGCACACTTCAGCTGCAAAGACTTTTGGATGTGTGAACTCAACACCACTGTCTGCACGAGCTGTGTCCACTGTTTTTGTGTGATGCTAGACAGAAGATCTGATCACTGAAGGAGTCTGAAAACAATTCTCCTGCCACGACTCACACTGCAGAGCTGTCTTGAACTGCCCAGTAATGGCCAAGGACCTCTTGTAGAGTCTGTTCATTAAGAAGGAGACTCTTAGATTATGATTTTTCACCTTAAGACTCATAGATAAAGAGCAAAAATCTTCAGAAATAATACACAAACTGACCTATTACTATGGGTTTAATACAGTTCCTCTCAAAACTAAGACCAAAATTTGTATTGGTTTCTAAGGGTGCAGAACTAGGAATTCTAATGGGCTCTCCAAGGGTGGAATTTACAAATGCAAAGCTCCACAAGATATTAAAAATATCCTAGATTAAGGATTCAGGTAGGACATAAGTGGGGAAAAATGTTTCCCTACTTGGGGATTAATTTGTCTCTGTGAAATTATTTTCTATCTACAGGAGCTCTAATATCCATGTATTTATATAAACCAAGATAGTGTTTCTTTAAATTTCATAATCCATTATACATCAAGCATTAAATATTAACAGCCAGATACAACAAGCAGATTCAGATGTAAGGAAATCCTTGGATTAACATTTTGCTAAGATTGACTTTGTCTTCCAGCTCAGATAACTTTTCATTGACTTCTTAATCCTTAAATCAAGAAATGTAATCAGTTACACATACAGGTAGACGGCAAAATTTAACAAAATTGACATATCAAGACTTTTTGATCAAATGAGCTTGGAAAAATAAACTGCAGTACTAATGTAGAAAAATGTATCAATTTATTCTTCTGCTTTACCAACAGGGAAAATTCCTCATTCTACAAAGCAATAAAGTCTAAAATATGAAATGCAGTCAAGGTTAACTGTAGAGTGTAAGGGACTAATTAAAATGAGTTTTAGAATCACTTGGCAAAATTAATTCACACTTGTTTTCTTTCTAAGCTTAGACTGCTGAACTGTAAATTAATGTGAAAAAAAAAAAAAGAAAATAAAAATAGGAAGAGTAACTCCATTCTCATGATACCAACAATTAAGACATGACGAGTTTGACCAATACCCAGTGGTACTCATTAGAAAAACACAATTCAAGCACATCTAAGGATTCATCTTACAAAAATGTGCACGCTCATTTTAGGTCTCATATTATTATGAACACAATTATGTTTTATTTCTTTTCAGATGATTTTCTTGCAGAGGTTGATTGCTGCATCCAGTGAAACAGGTCTATACTATATTATTGGGAAATTACTTGTTAAAGCTTGGAATAGCAATGTTAATTGAATAAAAGGGTGATCTGTCTAGGAGTTGAAACAGATATTATACAGAAGTGCTTAATCTAATTTTAAAAGCGCCCATTCTGGAAAAAAATATTTAGATAAAGATAAATCATTCAGGCCATCAGCAAATAATGGTATTCATTAATCAAATTCAACCTGTGTCAGATTTTTTTGGCAGAAATCATTATATACTTAAATATAACACTGAAATAAGCAATCATACACATGAATTAAGAATAAATAGTTTTCTGATGTCTTTTTCATCTCTGTTGTTATTTGTGTTATCGAGCAATACCAGGCAAACACATACATTCAGATTTATGATATAGACTGGGGAAGTGGTAGAAGCACCACAGTTTGAGTCATTTACAACTAAATTAAACACAGTGCTAAAAAAATAGAGCATTCAACATTATAAGGAACAATCTTAGATCGTCAAGGGACCAGACTAAAAAAACCAGTGCCTTTTCAAAAATTCTATTTATTAGGCAGAGCTCTGCCACCTTTTACTCAAGATGGGTAAATTTTTCTCCCTAACTAGTCCCTTAGAAATCAATCATAGCATTAAGGAAAATTATACCCTGATTCTTTAAAACTTTTCTCCACATGAGAAATCACAGAGCTAGTCAGCAAAGCTCTTACATCTAAAGTACTTCAGCAATGTCTGAAGTGTTTAGGAATTACTGAAACATATATTGTATGTCATATACCAATAATGCTGAAGTAATGCAATATTTCACTAGCAATGCCAAACAATCTACTCCTGAGTATTTTCCAGCAATTTTACACTGCTATACCTTGGCAGAGATGGAGGGTGCCAACTGAGATTGACTTTGGCCAACAGGTGTTGATCAAGATTCTTTCTTTTAAGCCTGTAGATTTGTTGCAACATCTTCACTTCTGTAATCATGGCATTATTATTTTTTCAAAGCATTATCAATTCTCCAACACCTCAAAATGAACGAATTTCCTTTCTGTGATGAAGTCACAGACTAAGTCAATGACGTTAATCAAGGAGTTAACACGGCCCGATAAACTAATGGTTACATAGGTTAGTAGAATTCCACTTTAAAATTTCTAAGACAAAAAGTCCATTTAACAAGTGCTACTAATTCTTCATTCTGTGCTTACACTGTACATAGTAACACATGATTTAGTCAAAAAATGTAGTCAAAGCCTACTGCATAAAGTATTATTTTCCATGCATTTTTGTCTCTCTAGCAGTGAAAAAAAAAATCTGCTATAATAAATTTATTAAGGTTGTCTTTGAACACCATACTATGGTTCTGAAGGAGAATATGTGTAAAAAAAATTCCAAACCAAGCAGAGCAAACAAGACCCAAGTGACTGAATTCACCAGTAAAAGAAGAGAGACCAGACTCTTACAAGTGATTTCTTCCTGTACTGCTCAAGATGCCTTTGGAAGGTTTTAATTTTGATAACAAAATTCTCCAAAAAGGCAACTTTTTTTTTTTTAATTTATTTTCTGGAGAGGACAATAACCCTATGAAGATGCTGTCTGGAAGCCTCTACAAACAGCTGTGATATTTACATCACTTTTTACTATAATTTAATATGGTATTGAATAAAAGAACTGAGCAGGCAGAGAGTATTTTGTATCAAACCAATACTGCTACTCGTCCACACTGCCAGGCACAGGTCTTCTGAAAGGAAAGAATAAGGGGTCTTATCTTCAGTTGATCATCTCGGTGTTTCCCTCTCCTTGTCTCCATAGGCTGGCCCTTTGTGACCTACTGGTCTATTCAACAGCTACTGCGCGAGTGTATCTGAATAGCCAAGTAAGACTTTGGAAGCCCTGGAATATACAAGACTGAAACACATGGACAAGAACTCAGTTTTTCTTCATCCAGCAAGGCACAAAGAGTAAGCTCCTTACAGATGTCAGTTCTTCAGCAGATCTCCAGCACCTGCTCTATCAACATGCTTAAGTAAACTGTTCGTTGTTAGTTCTCTGTATGAAATCTGTTTCAGCAGAAGCAAGGCTGGCACAGACTGTACAGTTCACGAGCACAGAGGCTGAGGACTATGAAGAGAATAGCTGGCACATGCCATGTTTATCTGGCTCTTTAGTGACAAGAATGGCTGAACATGTATTCCGTGTCCCTCCACTAGCTTACAAGAAAATGTCTGTCCTCTTAAATCTCCCTTGTACTGGCAGTTCTCTCATCTTCTGTATTAGAAGACACTGACATTGCTAGCAATAGAAGTTATTTTTGCAGGTTATAGGCTTGCTCATGTTTTAACTGTCAGAGAAGTTTTTCAAAAATTACTTGCACAGGCACTCAGAAGCTTTAGGAGGGGAAGAAGCAGCATACTCCTACAGCATTTAGGACTAAATTACTATTTATAGAAATCACAAGCAACTTCTGTGGAATAAGTTTACCTTTATACAGGCAGAAAGTCAGAATTGGCTTTTATGTTTATACGCCATGAGTTAAAACAAATCCATCCATTTTTAACAGTATTCAATTTAAAATATTTGTCAAGATTTGTCTGTATCATTTGCCAGGTGGTTCTTGTTATTGCAACAAACAACAATCTAATGATGGAAATACAACAAGATGAACTGGATCCCTTGTTAAACTCCTGTGCTGTATAAACCTAGAGTCTGACCCAGTAAGTACATACCGCTAACACAGGTAAGACTTTTGGGGTACCCAAGTTCCTGAAAAAGGTCATTTAAAGGTCTTTTCTACTATCACAGCAAGTCAATTTATTTGTGTCTGTTGAAACACTGAAACCATATTGCACTGAAACAACATTCTCTTGGAAGTCTTCACATTCAGTTTTTTCCTCCAAAATCAAACTGAGTTAAGCAGAACCAAATTTGTTAAATCTTACATCTCTACATCTTCCTGATGAAAATGTAGATTAATTTACATCTATGCTGTTTTCTCTTAAAAGGAAAGATTCACATATCAAGAGACAGTGAAAACTATGAAAATATTGATTGTAGAATTGCATAAAGCAATCAAAGACAACTCTCTGCTACTGCACTCAAAAAGGTAAAATGTCTGTTTGCTCTAACCACCTCAACAATATCAAATCCTGCAAATGGCTCACCTGATATGCTGAACACTATGTGAAACAAACAGTTAGTAGATTTTTTATACATATATCTGTATATGTACACATACATGTATAAGAGAGAATTTCAACCTGAATAACTGAATCCAGAGGCCAATCCAGAGTACAAATCATAATTTCAGCTAATCCATTTTTAAAAGGCTCTTGAAAAATCTCCATCACAAATGGGTAAGCGAGTGAGAACACAGAAAAACTGTGACTCAGTATTTTTTTGTAAGAGTTTACAGATGTCTTTTCCCACGCTTGTTTTTTTTTTTCCCATCACAATTTTTCTAGCTGTTTTAATCAGAATTTTAAACATCAAGTTGAAGTAAAACCAAATTCCTTTCCACCTTGTCAACAGGAAAAAAATACACTTTTGATAAAGCAAAGAAAATGGGTTTATAATAATTCTGTACAAAATTATGGACAAATTGGAGAAATAGTCAATATTTAGGGGATAACACAAAATTAATATATTCTCAGAGGCTGCTTGTTCAGTGAGGAGGTCTATGGTGTTAATGACTCAGAATCTGTACTGGCTTAAACAACAGCTCACACCTCTGGGAGAACACTAATAACACAAAGTGAAGCAAACTCAGGCTGTGCTGCGTTAACCAGTACGTGCTATCCATTCTTGGAACTGGATGCTGCGATTTAACAGTGAAAAAAGTTGCTCTTTGGTTTACAGTCCCCAGCAAGGGTCTCATGGCTCTGTCCCAGCCAGAGGGAAGCAACGCCTCCCCTGGGAGGTGGCAGCCTCTCTGCACGGTACAAACAAAACCCCGTTTTTAACTCAAAGTCAGGTTATCTTGGAAAAAAGTGAATATATGTAATATGGACTGGGGAAAAAATGAGACTCCCCAATGGCATGGTTCCTTTGAACATTATTCACTGAGTGAGCCACCAGGTCATCAGGTTGTTTTCATACCATAATACTCTGTTTCCACGTGGACACAGACCTGGTTCATGCCTGGCTCTTCTCAGTACAGCCATCATGATCATAGAATCACAGAATGGTTAGGCTTGGATGATCATCTAACACTTCCTCCCCTTTACTCAAACCCTTCCCCATAGCAATTGTGCAATTCAGTTTTGTTGTCCTTTTTCTTTCTTAAAACTTTAACCCACATACCAGTGTCTTAATTTTCAGAGATGACAAACAAGAGTGCATTGGAAACCATGGCTGGTCAAACACTGCAGCAAGACAGGTGCCATTCTGTACTGAGTAGCCATGGTGCTGGCCAGTGTTATTAAGATTCACACTGAATTTTATTACAATTTCTGGTCAGATCCCATAACCCTTATTCAGAGCAGCTGTCCGAAAGTGAAGTAGTCCTGCTAATGCCAGTGGACCCAGTCCCTGGGCAAACATTACTTATCACAAAGTCTGTCCCTCATTTTAAAATTACTTTGTTAAGTGTGGTTAGGAAAAGAGGAAAGCAAGACAGTACTTTGCTGACATTTTCTTTCTCATTATTCAGCTTTGCTGCCAAGGTGCACTGTTTTCACACAGAGTTCCAGGCCAAAGTAATTGCTTAAAAAAGAAAAGAAAAAATACATGCAGCAGCATTTGTCTGCATTTCTTCCTCTCTTTAGCAGAGAAACTGCATTTCCCCCTAGAGCAGCTGTTATCACAGTGTGCTCTGTTCTTCCTGGAGTTGTTAATATATTCTCACAGATGACAATGGGCAGAAAGAACCTAAATAAACATGAACCTTTGGTTCTTCTAGATTTAACAGGAGGCTAATGAGCAGAATTGCTGAGCTGCAATGACAGAGTAGTGCCATTGCACACTAACAGCACTTCAATAAAAGCAAAATCATCATCAACCCTTTGAGAGACAGATTTGAGGATTTCAGATCCAAATACTTTTATATGCTGAGGAAGACTGAATCTACATCCAAACTAAAATTTTATGCCTCATGAATGTCTCTACTGAAGGACAAAGAAGGCTGAAAACACTATGAGTACTTGCATTCTCCTCTGCCAGCTCAGGCTGGGTTGTTTTCTCAATAAATTTCTGGCCAATGACAAGTTTCCTGAAAGATGTAAGAGGGACTCCATCCAGAAACAGAAACTATGGGAAGAGCTGAAGGCATGCAGGTTAGGAAGAAAAAACAACAACAACAAACCAATGCCCCCCCAGAAATGCAGATAAGATTACAGCTTTTAGGGACAAATGACAAGACAGAGAAAATATCAGCTCTGAATCCTCAGGAGTTTTGCTGAAGATGGACTGGATATCCAACCTTGTTGAAACAAAAAAATTATCTTATTTCCTTTATCTCCTGCATTCCAGCTCAGCTTCACTTCAAACCTGTCCCTCTTGCTTTGAACTCTTTTCCTCTTCCTTTCCCATTTTCTCTGTTTAGCCTAATCCCTCCAGGTAAATTCAGATAAACAAGCCCTGCATTGCCTTAACAGATAGGTCTATGACATTGATACATGTCCCTACTCTGTGCTGGGATCAGAAACCCATCACTGGCCTGGATTCAATTGCAAGTGAACTACGACCATGGATAAGCTACAGTGGGCTCCAGTACGACCCTGCCTGGGCCAGAGGAGCGGGTCCTGCTCAGCAGATGTCTGTACTTTTTTTCCTATGTCATAGGTGTAGAGAGTAAGAATAATGGCAATAAGATGATGCCATCATTTGTTGCCTTCACACTGCTCATTCAGTTCCTTTCTGTTTATTCTCATCCTCTTTCAGCAGCACCAGCTCATCTCCTGCGGTGGCTCAAGACAGTGCCCAGACAACAGCCTTTTATTCTTACTCAGTTCTTCTGGATAAGTATAAAAATAGTTAGTGAGAGTAAATAGTAGCAAGTGCTGAATTAATGGCTTAATAAACAGAAGATAAATCAGATCACGTCATTCCAGTCCTTGTGAAAATGCCACGGGATACTGAGGGATCATACATGATTAAGACTTGGGGTTCTCTGCATCTGCAGCACACCAGTGCTCCTCAGTGGCTCTCTAGGGCCTAAGGAAGACAAAAGGACTGACCTTTACAGTCACTCTCTCCGCAGCTAGTAACACAGCCCAGTC
>NW_010108223.1:0-93404 GCF_000699245.1 Pterocles gutturalis | reverse complement strand
TGCTGAAGTCTCACACACATTTTATGAGCTCACCAGTTGAGGTGGCCTGGTTTTAGATGACCATATACCACACAGACTGGAGGAAAGCATGGAAGAGATGAGTGAGTTTCTGAGTTTCGACAGGTCCTATGCTCTTCAGAGCTTTCTTTTTTAAGTATTTTATAATGGATGTGAAAGGGCTACAGGGTAAGGCGACACTACTGAACTAATGCACCTTATAAACTACTGTAAGGCGAGGGAAACAGTTTATCACAGCAGTTTTTGTTCTTAAATGCTATTTAAGTTTTCATAGAGGAAAGCAACTTCAGAGCCTAGAAATAATATCGTAGAGGACAGAGGGGAATAGTTGAAGCGTCAAAGACTATGAATGGTGCATCAAACTGTAAACCAATCATATTACAAGAAAACTCAGTATTCAACTATTATTCATGGAAATGTTGAAATCAGACAGCAACTTTTACAGAACTGTAAAAACTACATTACAAGCAACTGTGCCAGGAAAGACTGGAAGAAACACTTTGCAGCTCATTCATTCACAATTTCCAGTGATAAAAAAGGTCAGATACAGCAACTGGTACAAATGCATCTGTCTGCAGTGAAATTAAGGGAGGTAGTCATGATGATTTGCACTCACTGAGCATCGCACTGCTCACAGGAGGACAGAATGGTCAAGGCTGGAGGGGACCTCTGGAGAGCATCTAGTCCAGTCCCCTGCTTCAAGCTATTCTGAAACAGTTTCAGGTTGTAAGAGTTCCTTAGACAAACTCCGTGGCTGTCACTGGGACAGGTAAAAGCATCATCTGCAAGTATGTAGCAAATGAAAAAAAGGCCTGAAGTATCTATTTTTAAAGGGGGTAAAAAAAGGAAAATTAACTATATATTTAATCCATTTACTCCTGAAAGATCTATTCTGACAGCTCAAGCTCTTGGGATAGGGCACGGATGAAGAGGAACAGAGGGACCCTACCTGCAGCACTTTGCACCTCATGCACTCAATGTGGTGCAATGATGGAGCTGTACAGCAAAGTCCACATCTCTGCACAGCTCCCAGGTTCATGTACTCTCACCTGTCTAGCACCTGAACCCTTCATCAATAAAGTCCACAGAAAAAACAGGGCTACAGCCTGGCCTAATGGTAGTCAGGAAGCCAGGGCATAACTTGGAGCAGGTTGCTCAAGTTTACGGACACAAGTCAATCGTAATAAAGTTGAGTGGAATTAATACCAGGTTCAATCCAATTCTTGCAGAAACCTGTGGAAGGTTTGCTGGGTCATGCCCACAGCAAAATACAATTTGATAGACTAGAAGAAGAAAATAGATAAAATGGGGACATTTGGGACATTTAACAGAAGACTGGATAAGTTACAGAAAAAAACATGCTGTGGAAAGCAATCTTTGCTTGGTCCTTTGGGAGAAACTACATGCGCTAATAACTGTTCTTCTCCCCTCCCCCCCCCCTTGTATTTTGAAAAGTGTCCGAGTAAAAATGGAATCACCTTACTCAACAGAACTATCTCCTGTATATGCAGTTTTAACTACCAGCATTAATAATGAGGAAAGTATTTGTATTATTACTTTTTTCCCTTCTGCTCACATCGCACCAATATAGCCACCAGTGACTAAAATGGACTGTCTTCTGATTTGACAACCCTCCACAAAAGACAGATTAATTTTCTTCCCATTGCACTTGCGATGACAGCTTCTAGGAATAATAAAAACTAGATTTGAGAATAGAGAATCTTTATTAGCAATATTGATTCACAAAGCAATGAGAACACACCTTGTCTTTCAGCTCCCAGGTTAACACAGCATGGCTGACAGTTAGAGAATAACATCTATTTACACAGAGTCAATCTGATCAGAAAGTCATTGGGACAATGTCATTCCCATAGAGTGTCTTTTTGAAGTGTAACCCCTAACTGGTTCCTGTAAGTGACTAACTACCGAATTTATGGCTTAGATTGATCTTAAAGAAATCAGAAAATATATTCAGTAATTATGCTGAATTTCTGAACTGGAATAAATATAGAAAAACAGTCTTAATAGTACATAAATTAGAAGACGTAATAACATATTGTTAATCACTTTGAAGCTGCAGTCCCTAATTAAATAAATGAGGGGATTTTCTTAAAACTGATAATAGCACTCACAGATATTCTTGGAATGGTGCTTCTGTTTTGGAAAGAATCCTTTGGAAAATTAGATGTGAACATCTCAAGTTCCCTGTAAAATTAATTGGGCAAATGAGCATCTTCTGTAAGAGGGAAATGAAGTATCATTCCCCATGCAGCTTTATATAAAAAAACAGAGGTGTTTGGCTGGTTTTTTTTTTTAAAGGCAAAAAAGACATATATTTAAATTTATGCTAAACAGATGAAAAAGTCCCTGTGGAGAGCATGCTATATATTTGCTGTACTCTAAAAGACAAGCATTGTAAACAACTGAAAAATAGAACCAACACCCGGAAAAGATTTTAGAGAATAATCCAGACACACTTCCGAGTCGTACCAATTATGAGCCAACAAGGCAGCTTGGACAAGCAAAGCGAAAACCACACTCTTAGCCTCCCCTCCTACTCTTCTGTCACATCCCTACTGAACTGAAACCTCACAGGGCCCAGTTGAACTGGATTGTTTATGTTTTGCTCCCAAAACGTGTTAGTCGGCAAAAGACAACACTCAGTTGTACTCCCTATGATCATAACAGCATCCATCTGGCCGAGCAGCACAGCAGTGCAGAAAAGTGTAGTTTTAAGCGCTTTATCAAAAAAACTCATTGAACTGCATCCCAGTATCTCCGAGAGGCTACCAGCATTACTGCAACTCATTAAACTTCTTTATAGTCCAATGTGTTACAACACATTACAGAGCAATGGTAAATAAATAACTGCTGAATTGACACTGCTTTCAACTGCTAAGCAATACTGCTTTCCTCAATGTTACAATTAATGTCAGCAGTTAATGCCTTAAGTGGTGGAATTGGAAACTCGACTACAATAAACAAATGCAGTCAAGTTTCAACTTAAGGATATACCCAAACTGCAGCATGGCGTTGGTTCAGCTGTCCCCATCTCAGGCTGCAATTACACTTCTGTTGGTCAGAGCAGCAGGGGCATCATCTGTCATCCTAAGGAAGGCTGGAGTGCTGTGAAATTGGGCACTTTGGAAAAATGCAGCTGTAGCAGAACATATGTATAGCCAAGACCATGAAATGAACTGGCTCCAAGCCAACATGTAAGGAACAAAACAAGAGAATAAAACCAAAAAAAATTGTAGAATACTGTACTCAGAAGACGCTCCTATTGATATATCCTGACCAGTTTTAAAGGTCAGGATGACAAAAATCTGTCTTCTCTGTGGAACAGCTTAATCATTTTGCAGCTTTTTCCTTTACCATGTTAGCAATGAGTTCACATCTTTCAAATAGATCTTCTATTTAGTTTTTGCTGTTTAGTTGGTCTCGGGTTCCTGTATATCTCTCTCTACAACTGTAGCAAACAGAAGGATATATACATGTGTGTGTATATACATTCATGCACAGACTGTACTGGATAGAATATGAACTGCTCAGCTATGCTCTGTAGCTCTACTGTCACTAACAGAGATTATTATTCAGCTCAAGAGACAGTTTTCTGCTCCAGAAGCAGAAGGAAGAACTCAGCTGTAGCTTTACCACTGCAGTGACCACTGCAATGGGCAGAAGCTGCAGAACAACAATCACTATGCAACCAGGAGAAGCCACCAGTCCTTCCTCTTTTTGCAAACTCTGAACAGAACCACATAGAGACACAGACTCCTTCCACCACCACGTGCACGCACATACTGCAGAGTGTGGCTGGGCACTGCAGTGGCTCCAGCAAATGTATCAGCATAGGCCAAGTATCAAAGAGCCACCACAAAGCTTAACAGTTTTCAGAGACAGCACTTTGTGCCCTCTGGACAAGATCAGGGTATCTTATCCCAGTCCAGCAGAAAATGACCTGGCCTCATTCATAGATTCCGTGGCAGTACTGGAGCACAGCTCTTGACTCTTCAGAGAACTCCAGCTGCCACATCACTCGTGAGGATCGCATCAGCTGCAATGAGCATATCAAATACTTTTTTTCCTTTGCTTTCTTCCCATGGAATTCAACAAGGTTACAGTCCTTACTTTCAGAATAATTAATCTTGTGTTCACTTCATACAATTTTCAGCACTTAACTGAGATGGCTACATCTATGTGCCTTCTGTATTTAATGGCAAGAGAAAGAACCACCATCAGAGCCGTTCAGTCAACCTACAAGCTTCATGAAGTAAGAATCAAGATCTTTACACAGAGCGTAACTTTCTACCATAGGACCGTTGTTACAGCTGATGAAAGACAAGCCTATCTTGTGGGCTGCATGAAGGCTGTCAATCAAAATCCCATAAGATCATCATAATCAAAATCCCATGTATGCATCATCATAATCTTTCCTTCCAAGAGTAAGGCTCCGTAACTGAATGTACCTTTCTCAAGACAAGCATAACCTACTACAAATCCTGTCTGCTGGATTTGAGAGATGTAGGCAATCTCCGTCATGTAGTGATGGTTGGGTGGAAGAAATACCACTAAGGTCGGTAAGTCTCTCTAAGACTGGTGTGGGATTTTGGCAAGGTATACATTAATGTATGTCACTACGAGTTCTCCAACAGCTATGCAAACAGTAATTGGTCTCAATCACTTCTATTTAACTGTCTACATCATTTGCCTACTTTCTTTTCAAGACACGGAGCTCCAGGGGGTCAGAGGAAATGAAGTCATAGCCAAGACCCAAAACTTGTATTTGATATCCAGTCCCAGATTTGACAAAAAGAGAATGCCTGAATATATATATTCAAAAATATATGAGAGCCCCTCCCTCCAACCTCTTCTCTCTATACGTATGCCTGTACGCATATGTACACCTCCATAATGGAAGCTTTTCCACTCATATTCACATTAAGGAACTAATAAATACAAGTTACACATTTATGGCTTTAATACACTCCTAAGGATTATGCTTTTTCTCGCATCTGAGAGCAGAACAAATGCAAAGGCAAACATTACCCTGATGTATGCTTCATTACAGAACAGACTGCAGAAACAATCAGCAATATGCAGCCTCTTGTAAAGAAAAGCGACAACTTCCCCCCTCTCCCCTCATCTCAGTATTGCTTTTTTTTCTTCTCTCACCCTCAGACAAATTACACTTGGCAACGTTGACACTGTTCTGTGTATTTTCTTCCACTCACATGCAACTGGACAAGATAGGGTGCAGATGCCCAGAGATTCAGGTAAGACGCGGCTGTAAATTCAGAGATGCAGATAACTGATGCACACAGAGAAAGCAAAATCTCTAATACAGGAAGAAATGTATTTGTCTGAATTTGGGTTTCTTTTCTCTTCTACATTGTGAGTAAAGGTTTTAACTGTACAGCTTTACTTTTAAATAAAATACATAAATGACTCCCAAACAGCTGGCCTACTTAACACTACTATGTAAACATCTGTTCACATTCATGCATGCAAATAAGTACATCAGCTAGCAAGTCTCTTAGGCTCAGATTAGTCTTTATCAAGTCCTCCCAGAAACCACTGGGGTGGAGGCCAACGACTGTGTGAAGGGAGAAGAAAGGGAATTCTTAAGTTTTTCTTGGAGAATTGGTCCTTGGAGAAAAGATGGATGATGAAGGATATAAAAAAACTCAACTCTCATGCCTTCTATTTTTCAGTGTGTTTACTTTAATGGAAGTTTTCTTTGCTGTCTCTTTGTGGTGGTTTCCTACTTCAATACTTCCTATTTTAGCAGCTTGTTATATAAATGGACATTGTGTCAAATTTTTATTCCCCTTTATTCAAACCTTCTTTTGAAAGTGCCAGGGATCCTAGTAACTAAATGGGATTCTTGACATTGATGTGAATGGAAACAGGACTAGGCCAGCTGTATGCCTCATTAGATACGTGACTCTATAGCACCCTCTAAAATTCTGCTGAACTCTCCCTTTCAAGCAAATAAAGCAAGTAAACTCAAAGGCCATGAAATGTCACTATTTCGTTTCGACACTTAATCTGAGGTACCTGATGAATTAGCCATCTTCTTGGCAGGCATCTTAGAAAACTGCAGCCCCCAAGGGACTTCCCCTGGCCATTACCACTTATTGCAAAGTCAAAGAGAGAAAGCTAAGGTTATTGTTTTGCCCGTGGAATCAAAATATGCTGAGAGAGCATGTTATTCTCCAGACTTACAGGTTTATTGCGTTTCTAATTCACACCTAAGGTCACCATATGTCAAGTGGGTATGTATTCTGCTACCATGGCTACTGTCATCATTTGAACTCTAATGCTAAATAGTCCTAGACTGAAACAATACTGTCTTATAAACAGTGCAATTTAGTGCTTATAGCAGAAGAGTGGTCTTCTGATTAGAGATGGAAAATTAAATGTTCTGGTTTCGGCTTTGGGTTTGTCACTCCCCAAAATCATACAAGTTAGACAATTGCTCTGGACCTTTGTTTTCACACCAGAAAGCCAAAGAAATAAAAGCCCTGAATAAACAAAATAAACAAAGATAGTATAGTAACAACTGTGTCTTCTCTATTGAGAAAGGTTAATAAATGAATCAATCTTTGATCAAATTTCATTCAGCATTTAAAACTACAAGATGAGGTTTGAAATCAGTTTCTTGTGGCCTGATATGATTATGCCATGATGACAATGCTTCCCTCTGCATAATGCATTAATTTGAATTTGACCACACAATTGTCATTTCTTGTCATTTAAGTAGTCTTACAGTTAAGCAGCCGTAATTGTCCTTTGGGTGTTATCTTAAATACATTAAAAAATAAATTGAATGCTTTCACCACATTATAGCTGGGACACTTTTTAAAGCTAATTTCTATGTCTGTGAATTATTCATAATACACTTCAAACAGGCTCTTCTGGATAAGGTAGTTGACCTTGTCTGCATGAAGCACCTACTACCTTGCCTTGGGATAATTAAATCTACGATGAGGTCCATTATTTAAAGGTAACGTCTTTTCATTAGGTTAGGCAATATTTTATCACTCAACTAGCAACCTAATTCTGCATTTAGCACATTGAGGTTTTCACTGTTTTGTCATGGGTTACACTCATCATAGCAATATCTCCCATTAAGCAGCATGGTGTAACAGTAGGACAGCATTCTCTTGATAAATGAAAGCAGGACATTGAGGACTAAAATTTCAAGATTTACCTCTGTATTTGAAACCTCAGTTGGCTGTGCTTGTTTTTCCTGTGGGTGAATGCGATGAAGTTTGTCTATTCTGTAAAAACTAGTGTCAGGTCAAAAGTCAGGTACTAATGTACCAGGTGGCAATAGCTATACAAATTCACATACTGCTCAGTGGAAACATTTATGCATTTATGCTAAAACACATGTACTGAATTCTATGATCAAAACTAGCTCGGGCACTTCTACAGAGTTTTATTTTGCTGTTCAGAGAAACCCTTGGTTGGCCTACCATCCAAGGATGCAATTAGCAATGCTGGCTGTTGCCCAGGCTAGCTCTGCACCATTTCAGCCTTCACTGTAACACATTACTAGGACTCAATTCTCCACTACATATTCCCTCAAAAGATGTTGCTCAGTGAAGACCAAAATAACTTTTTCCATATCCATGGAGTGAAAACTTTGGAGAAAGAAAGCTAAACAGTTGAGCGCTCAACTCCTTCCTCTGCTCCAACTAGTTTGATTCACTGTAGCAGAATAAAGCAGCTCTAAATCTATTTTACTCAGTCACTGACAAAGTCCTCCTGCATGGGTAAACTCTTGAGTGGCAGAGGGATCTGAAGGAGCTCCTGCATCAATCCCTTTCCTGGCTCTGAAAAATGGCCAGAGATAGTATTCTAATCTGCATTGCACCACTCCAGTAACCAGGCTTAAAGGTGTTTCTCCACCCACCTCTACTTCAGCTGTGCAGGGTATACCTCTTTATTCTACTACAGGAACACAGTATTGGCTTTTTCAATCTATCTGTGCTGAAGCGTTTAGACTCTTGATTGCAAATACTGCATTAACAAGCTATTGATGAACTTGTTAGTTTCTCTACATATCTGACTTTTTACAATGTTTCTGTATTTTGTAGTTTATTTTACACTGAGGTGGGATTTAATGGAAAACACAATAACTAAGGAGTTAATCCAGATCTTACCTGCCTGAATCAGTTTAAATATACCGGATCCAATGGAACAGATCCTACATATCTTTGAGCTTTGTATTTTTTTTTTGTTGAATCATTCAATACTGTAGCTTCTCTCAAGCCGTTCATCAATAGAATGTTGTTATTATTATATTAGCTATGAAAAGATTTTTAATCATGTTGTACAAACACAGTTCAGCCTATGAATTGTTTACCTTGATTAGATATTGTTTGAGAGTTCACTTAAAATTATGAAGCATTGTTTTAGACCAGACAAGGGCATCAGAAAGACTTCATAGTGTTAGAATGAACATTTACTCTGAAGACCTTTGCCTGAATTCATATTTTCATGAATATTCAGGAACAATCTATTCATGCCTCTGGAACATTTCTGCAAACACAAAAAAATCAGTTTTGTGGTCCAGAATAATATTTTAAAAGGATTATGAAAATTATCAAAGTGAAATTTAGATTAAATTCCTGGAGGACAGAAAAGAAATAGCTGTCATTTGTCATTTTCCATCAGGTAAAACAAACTAGCTAAGGAAAGTATTGTTCTAAGGAAGAATACCTGCAACTGGCATGTCTGCTAAATCATATTTCACAACAGCTGACTGCCTTCCATTGTGTAACCACAGTTGTGTACTATACATTGATAGCTCCTGTCACTATAATATGATTATGTTTACCCATTACTTTCTGTTTTTGTGCCACAACCCAGCAACTACAATATTACAATGGTTCTAATGGTCTGTTTCACTTTGTTCATTTACCTATTAATTTTGTCAATGGCATATTTCATGGAACATAAATTTCAACCTCTGAAAACATGACAACCTGTATTACAATATGGTCAGAGAGATTCTGGAGCTTTGTACAGAAGTAAAATGAATTGTCCAGGGTGGCATTTTGGAAAGAACATACCTCCCTCTGGAGGCATTTCTTGTATCTAAGGTGATTACTTCAGCAGTAATAAGATGTAATTATTCACTCAATAAAATTCTGCCTCGATTAAGTAGGTACTTCTAGTGTTCTGCAGATTGACTGGTGGTCCTTGCATGTCTCACAGAGGCAGTAAACAAAATGCAACATGATCTCTTTGTCTGAATCCAGAACATAAATGTGCACTGGGAAGAAAGTGACCTAGAAAGCTGGCATTGCTTTGAACATGGAGGCTCTGGGAAACAGAACTCCAAAACAGAACCTGAAAAATTCTCATTGCCAGGAGGACCTTAGCCAGTTAACAACAGATAGTAAATGGCAAAACAAATGGACCAAATTGACTTTTCATAGCCAGAGAAATAGCCAAAGGGAGCTGAAACAGAGCCTACTTCAGGAGAAGACAGCTTGTCCTAGAATCCCACCCTCTGCTGTTATGTTACCATTCAGTCATGAAGATCTCTCTCTGAGGAACAGCCCCTAAACTTCTGCCACATGCCAAAATAGTTTAATCTGGATAAAAACTGAGAGCTTGAAATCACAATGACAATGGGAAGTAAACAAATGCTTATGGTACAGAAAGTCTTTAGCTCAACGGGGAAAAGAGTAACCAACACTAACTTGTCTTGCACCAGGCCTGACAGTGATCCATCTATCCCAAGAAGTTAATTACGGTCAACTTTCACTCTTCTTTTCCTCCTAACCTATCTGCACATATCTACCTAAATATGCAAAGACATACTTTCCAAAAAAGAGAACATGCTCTATATCTGTAGGTAACTTTATGGACTGTACTGACCATTTGAATCAGCAGCTAAAAGAAAAGTTAGTATTTAAAATAAACATATCATGTAATTCTTTTTACTTTTTGTTCAGAACCATTTCTCTGATCTCTGTTCATTTTTTTTTTTTTAACATCCTATCATGGGCTTCAACTGATCAGTAAAACAAACTTGCCAGACCTGAATTAGGTTCAGTAATGCAAAACTGAGAAAAAGAACATCCAGGAATCATTATAATCTTTTCTTTACTACTAACAAGTGGCACTACCAACATTTTGATCACACTGAATGAGACAGGTTGAACAAAAGGAATAGAAAACGGCTACTGATTGCAGACTAAACTACTAGGAGCACTTTTCATGGCCTATTAATGTTAATATATTGGAATCACTACATGTTGTACATTAGACATGTCATTTTAAACTGTTTTGGCAAACCAAAGGTATAGGGGAAGGAGGACACAGAACTAAGCCTCCTGGGTAAAGAAACAGGCAGCACATGAAGCGGACAGGCACTGAATCTAACACAGTAGCATGTGTCCAAAGATCTATGAAAGACTGATGGGTACTGACGAAGTTCAGTTGAGTTTAGGATGTACATTTGGTTCAAGGAGGAGACAGACATTTGTGTATCTGGCATGGTGAGCAAATACATGCATCTGCATCTCATTTTAGCTCAAATTAAGCACATTAAATTCTAGCACTAGGACACTTGGAGTCATCAGAAACTGTATATTACTCCCTAAATCCTATTGATCCTAGCAGGCTTTAGATATTAGTCTCAACCCGGTTTTCTAGAGATATGAGACATACTGGAACATGCCATGTGAATGTTTGTGCACACGTGTCCATTGTTCAAGTAAGTCATGAACCTACTGGCTAATTTCAAGTACATTTGACTGAGAAGTATGTTCCTACAGCTTTCACGTACTGCCTAAGCAGAAAATAGAGAGTTTCTCCTAGTACCCAGCCTAAGAAAAGGTAGCAATGCATTTTCAGTCCCCAGTAGATACCAGACAATCCATACAGGAGCTCAACGATAAAGCACAAAACCATAGGTGAAAAAAAGCATAATTTATTACTCCACCACTCATTGAACTATTGTTTTAGCAAAAATAAACAAAGAAATATCAATCTAAACTGCCAAAAATTCAGTAGCACAGATAAAATAACCAATTCAAGCCATCATGGCTAAGCTAACACTTTCTGAATGCACCGCACTCATTCTCAGGTGAGCGTATCTTTCCTTGAAATATCTATGAACAAGAAAGACAGGGTTGTCCCTATTGCATCTAAGTGCCTAATAAAGTAGGTTTGAGGTTCTTACGCCTCTCCCTTTACAATCAACTACTGCTGCAAAGCAAAATCCAAACACTACCTGGGAGATGAAGAGGAAGAAATGTGGATGCTTGACTGATGCTTGAGACTGGTGATGCTGTTCCTGGGCTACAATGCAGAATTCAGCTCCTTACCTGGCTGAATATACCAGACACCCCATTATACTCCACCTGAATATACCTTCACCTCCCTTGTAATTTGGTAGGTCCATAAAAATTCACAAAATCACACCTTCCTTGATAAATTACCATAACTGTGTTAATCAGTTCACTAGAAAAAACAAATGTACCTCTAAGGGACAACATGTTCATTCTTCCACTAGCAGTACAAGCGCAAGGCACAAGAGGTACCTGTACAAATCTCGCACTTGGAGTACAAGACTTTAGAGGTGTTAATCTTGAAGGCAACACTCTTCTTATGGTTCTTTTTTGTGGTTGTGCAAACTTGGCCATCGGTTTAAGGGTGGTAATTTCAAATAGACCTAATGGTCCATACCAGTTTCAGGCAAAACTGTCATCAGTAGCAGCCTGATGCCTCAATTTCTTCTCTGCTAAACAAGGTAAGAAAACTACCTTTAGAGGACGACTGCATAGATTAATTGGTTAACCTTTCTAAATGCTAACGTTAAAAAAAACAAAACAAAACAAGTTTTCTTCTGTAACTTTTGAATTCTGCTCTTGAGAGCAAAGGAACAAGGCTCTTGCTGTTGCTTTGAGTCCTGGACAGCTCCGGTAAGAACACACCCCTTGGCTAAACCAGTCCCCATTAAAGTCTGAGCCTTCCTCGTAACAAAGAAGCTTGGAACAAATTCAGACTCAAAAGCTTTTTCATTTTTCTTCTCAATCTTTCTAGCCCAGCAGATATGAAAAAAAGCTTCTCTAAAGAAGGTTTTAAAAGGGTTGTTTTTTTTTCAGGTCAGCACATCTTTCTAGCTACTTGTCAAGTCTCAGTCAGATCTGATCCTCCCCAAATTAATCTGGGTTGGGGGGAGGTAAATAATTCTCAGTTCCTTTCAGATGCTTCTTAGGAGACAAAGAAATACACAACTTTTTTTTTCCCCCCAAAGATCTGGAGACATTTTTTCCAAGTACGTTTGCTTGCCTTCTATATTTTGGATTTTTTTTTTTTTTTTTTGGCGAAAGAGAGTAACAGACACTTAGAACAGCTACTTTTGTGTTCCCCTTAACATCAGATGGTTCACATAAGCAAAACACTGAACAAAATACTCTTAGGAAAGGCTCTTGTTCTGTTGCTGTTTGAACACCAAGCACAGAGAAATCTGCAAATACAGCCTTCAGCGGATCCTCTTTCTTTCTTTTCCCCTGTCTCTGCCTCCACACTTTCAACAACAGAAAATACATTTCCCATAAGCTCTCTTCACACTGTAATGGGGGTAGAATTCATGGACTTAAGATTTACAAGCAACGAACCCGAGTTTAACCCAACCTATACAGAATAAAAACTTGACTCCTTTTTCTATAGGCTTACATTTTCTTTTCTCCTAATTACACTATATAATTAAATTATGCCATTGTTCATTTCGTGTCTAGGCTCTTAACACCTCTGTCTTCGTGGACAGGTCAGACCAATTAAAGCAAAATCAAAGCATATGGACTCTGTCCCATTCACTTGCTCCATCCCATCTTATTTTCAGCGAGTGCCTTGCTTTGCACATGCTTTTTTCCCCAGATCTCAAACAGGAGCCAAATTAACCCAAAACACAAATAAAACTGGGATATTACACCTCAAATGCTTTGCTATCCTCAAAGATAACGTGAACTATCTCTGAATGTAAATTACTATTGCTTCACTCGTGGCATCTTGGTAGAAGAGGTCAGCTAAGAACTCTTCCACCACTATTATTTACATCTCCTATTCTCAGAATCAGAAAACATCACTCTCTGCACTGGCCCAGCTTTGACAGAGAAATTAGTTTAATGTCAGTAAGACAGTTTGAGTCTAATGGAACCCAAGATGCTCAAAGTAGGACAGCTGAATGAAGCAGACAAATGAAAGTGTGATGAGAACACACTCCCCGCTGTGGCTCTAATGAGGGAGAAGGCACACTTTTCTGCTCAAGCAGCAGTACTGCTTTCTCTCTTGAATGGTGGACATGTTGCTGTCATAGCTAATGAGCCATTATTATAACAAGCCATGGATTAGCTGTTTGTTTCTAATTGCTATTATTTATTAATTGTTAACAATATGCTGAGTCCTGCAAATGAAAAAAGACAATCACCGCTCGTGATTAAGGGAAAGCTGGCTGGGATAGCCTCAAGAAACTGTGTAATTCTTTCCTTTTTTGAATTGTGCGTATGAATAGCTTGTACGACTGGGTCTCTCAAGACAGAGGTATCATTAGGACATGTTTGTTTCTGGCACACATCTTATAAAACTATCCATTTCTAAAGTATTTTCTGGACTGCAGAACTCCCTGAACTTAAAGTTTCTTCATTACTGAGCTAGAAGCACTTATACAATCCCATAAGTTTCACAGGCTGAGCAAAAGATATGATCAACTTTACTCCAAACCAAAGGTTTTTTTGTGAAAAAAAGTCCAAACCTAACGTATTACAGAGGTAAAACAAACATCTTGTAGCATCAGTTCACAGCACTGACTTCTTCACAGCACCATCAATAACAGTTCACACTGTGACTTCCACATGCCAGGCTCTTACATTTCATTTGCCTGTCCTATGCGTCTTCACTAATACCTCTGGTACAAGCTTCCTGTATATTGGAAGAGGTACTTTCCATGTCAGTAAAACACAATAGAGCTAGTCAGTTTGGACTGACAAATTTGTTTTCTAGATAAACTGTAAAAGGTATCTTAAAAAAAAAAATCCACAGAAGTTAAATTCCAGAATTTCTCCTTACACTTAAAAAAAAAAAAATCATTCAAGGGAGGGAAAAAAGCACACAATGAAAAAACCACATAACATAAAAACTACAGAAATATCCAGTGACAGCAGAAGTATGAAGCACATATTCCACAGAAGCAAACAGGAGGTAACCACACAAGCTCCTTCCTCACTACTCTATTAGTCCTCAATTTGAGAAGCATTTTTAAATTCGCCTGATAGATTGCGTGTAATGCAAACACATATAACGGTGCTCCAGTGTTCAGTGGAGTAGTCCCAGTCCCAGGAGACTCGTGCCCTTTTGGCATCACTCCAGAAGAATGCAAGGTAGCATGAAGCCTGTCCGCTCCGGCAGCAGGGTTCAAGGTGGGAGCATGCTTTCCTCCCACTGAGTTAGAGGCCACCCAGTGTAGAACTGAGTAGGGTTTTCTTCCCATGTCTTTCCCATCACTTGGCCTCTTGGCTGCATTGTGATCTTAAAGAAGCATAACGGGACTAGAGGAGAAGTAATGCAAGAACCTGCCATTTCTTCCTTGGCAGCTACAACACACTTTACCTTACTGCCAGTCAGGAGGGATTGTATATGGTAAGGCAAGTAAAGGGTCAAAAATTGGGATAATGATATTTTGTTACTCACAGGTGCATGCATTTTGGATGCCAAGTTACCTCCCCCATGCAGAAGTTTTTTTATTCTGCTTAGACCATCTGCATTTTGATCAGTCGCACACTACTGATGCTACAGCATCTTTAAAAATGGCCTTTAAATCTCTCCCTACAAATAAGGGGCCATGTCACATTACTATGGTGAACTCTGTTCAAAAGTCTCTCTATAGAGCAGAAGTTATCTAAAATTGTGCTTGTGAGAAGCTGTCAGCACTGCCATGGTGGTGGAAATACAGATGGCAAGTCAATCATTCTCAAGAAAGGGTTCCTAATTACCCAAGAATAATTACAACATACGATCTACACCTGCCACCTATGCATCACTCCCTTCAATACTGGCCACTTTTTGAGGGCGAACTGCCCTGTTCTATGTTATTTTGTACAATGACAAATAGTCTCCTGGTAATGCAATAACAATTTAAAGTTATTTTGTGCAATGACAAATAGTCTCCCAGTAATGCAATAACAATTTAAAGTACCTGGAATGATAAAATGGAAATTATATTTGAAAGGCATAAAGTAATAGTGAGCAAAACCCCAACGGTAAATGACTTCTTATTATGGGTCATTTGATATCACTTCATGGTACATCTATGTAAAAAATTTCATCAGAACCCAGGTTTCACACTCCTTTCTCCATAAAGATTTATACTGCTCTAAAAAGTGGTGGCCCTCATTATACAAAAACTTGGTGCAAACCACGCCTCAAACACTGTGGGTCACTTCTGGTGAAAAAAATACTAGAGCTAGTGAAGGTCAAAGAAGGGCAACTAAAAAGACTATGAAAGCACTGGATGAGTGCAGAACTGTGATGCACTGCACCCTGCAATACCAGAACTCAGTGCACAGAGTATAACATCATTTAACACACATTAAAAAAAAAAAAAAAAAAGTTCTGCACAGAGCAAGTAGGGAACTCCTGGAACTTGCTTTCCTAGGAGGCTGCAGAGGCAGACAATCTAATAAAGTTCAGAAAGTGATTAGGCAAATTGATGAACACCAGACCCACAGTGGATATTAAAAGGGATTGGCAATGGCATAAACTCTAATGACCTTAACAGAGCAACTGTGGGTGATGGAAACATACTGAGGGATGTACTAAAGACATCCAAATTGTCTGTTCACCCTCCGCTGCATCTCTCCAGCAGCTGCTATTGGAGGTAAGAACCTGCAGGACATTTCTTAGCACATTACGCTCTGCGATCACTGGAGATCTCATCTGGAACTAAAGAGGGAGCCTGCACACACCAAGAGCTCTAGCAACATCCAGAGCATACACAGAACACCACTGAACTGTCTCAGCAGCAGAATTAAGTCTAAACTAAAGTCTAAACTCAGAAATTCGGCCACACTCCGGTCCACACTATGAGGCAACACTACATGTTTCCCTCCAATAACAGAGGTACAAAATGCAAAGGCAGTGGTTCACACGTGAGGGCAAACTGCTGTCTGGCATAGGCAGTCACTGACGTGGAGACAGCATGTGGTGCAGCTTGGCACTGAGATACAGGTCTAGATGGGAGGTAGAGGGGAGAAGAGGTGGTGGAAACCTAGGTGCAAGTCATGTAATACTGGAACATGACCGATCTAAAGAGGGACAGGCAGAAAGTTCAGGGACAAGGTGAGTAGCTTAGGATGGATGTTTGAAACCAAAGCTTGAGGTGACAATGGTCTAGGAATTCTACCGGAAAGAGAAAAATAAGGATGAAGGTAGGAAAAAATCACCACCTAAAGACATCCCTATTTCTTTGATTTTGCTCTAGGACCGATCTTTTCTCAGTCCCTGCCTACACAAATGTGCTACGAACTTGACAGGCTGTCAGCCAAGTATTGTAAAGCAAGTAGTCCTGCCACTGATACAGCTGTCACTGTGTTAAGTCCTTGATACAGTGGATGTGAGGCAGCTTCCCAACGTTAAGCCTTTGAACACACCCACTGCTACTAGAAAACTGAGCAAATTCAGTCAGAGCTGAGGGTTTGTTCAGTTAATATTTTCACACCTTCAAACATCTTGTATGTTAGCAGTTTAATTAAACATGCATGTGCACACCTGCACCTATCCTTGGACACACACCCTTTTCCTAGGTATTGCCTGAGATGCTCCACAAAGAAACGAAATCAGTGTCCCAGGGGCCTAAAGTTCTTTTCAGATTCCCAAAGTACTGACAACACATTTAGAGTTAGCCCAACCTTCCTGCCCACCCCCCTCCTCTCCTGCTAGCTTGTCTTGGTCTGTGCTTCTTAGGATGAGGTGGTGGCAAAATCTGCAATCTTTTGCTAAAGAGTGTTGATGACTTTCCTAATTAATGACAACTGTCAGATCTGCTCCGGTTATGCAAGTGTCCCTCCAAAAGGCATAGACAAGTCACAAGAGACTTGCAATTACTGGTCATAAATTATAAGTTTCATATGGCAGCATCATGAGAAAGCAGGCTACTCCTTTGATGAACAAACTTCTATTCTGATGTTCAAAAACCTCCTGAAAATCTATCTGATGGCAGAGATGTACAAAAAAGCAGTTCAGGGCAATTTAATTTTAGTTTTCAAAGACATGCTTGCAGCTAAGCCACAGAATGACAGTGAGAACTGATAAGGCTGTTCCAGACAGCAGGAGGTAGAGATGAGTAAACTCCTTTGCCAACTGCCAGATTGCATGTCTGACACATTGCAGATGTAAATCCAAGTAACTCACTGGGGAGACTACGCTAAATCACACGTGCTGGGGATGTGCCTATGTCTTCAGGGCAAGAGGTAGTAGGAGGAGAGAAAAGACAAATTCCTTAATATAAACTGGAACAATTTTATGCAAGCCAGGAGCCTCCCTTGGCCTCTCTCTAAGGAAGCCCAGAGTGCCATTCTCATCCCTTTGCCCAGGCACATGGTTTTTTTCTTTTTTTCCCTCACATCAAAGTTGTGAAAGCCAAAATTGCTATGTAACAACTTGTATATTTGCTTTAGAGTAATGTTATGAATGCAAAAAGAAAGAGAAATCTTTTTATTGCTTCTCTGTGAAGCATGATAGTGTTTAGAACCTGAAAACAGGATCCACATCTTGCCAAACTTGCAGCTTTAGGCTATTGAGAAAGTTCAGGATGAAAAACTGGAAGTGTAATTAAAAAGCATACAAAAGGAAGAAAAAAGAGGAACAAATGATGGTGTCTGCCACATGCACAGCACTGGATTGTAAACTTTTTTCTGAATTATCAGCTCGAGCTCTACTTAAAGAGTTATGGGTTGTGCAATTCTTGTGCAGTCAACTGTCAGGAGCACAGTGGCACTGCAGAATCTGCAAGAGCAATCTGGTGTGCTGGACACTGTCCCTGTGTCCTCTCCCTTGAGGACACAGAGTCACAAATGTGGTCCTAGACAAAAGGAGAAGCTGCCGCTTGTCAGGAAGTGTCTTAGCCAGTCTGCCAGTTAGTAGATAGCTTTAGCCGTGAAGCGGAATAGTTTATATACCGTCAATTTATACAAGATTATCACCACTTTTTTTTTTTTTTGTAAAGGAGAAATGGCTTTAGATCCTGAAGAAGCATCCCTAAATTTATAGGGGCACCACATAAAAATGTTAATTGAAAATGCACTCATGGTGTACCTTTCTGCGTACGCAAGACCAAGGACCTCACAGAAATGGGTAAAATAAACACATGCAGACCTACTCTAATATTGTGGCCTTCATCCTTACAAAAATATTTCAGAAATAATCACTGTGTAGTTATATCTTTATAGTACATCAAGTGTGGTGTGGGATACAAAAGGCAGCAACACTGAAAGTATTAGAAAGTATTCCCTCTCTTTATGGGCAGCTCCACCTGCATTTTGTTCTCCCTTTGTGCTCTACCCTAGATGCTGATATTAAGATTTCATTCTTTAAAAAATTATCAGCAATACAAGCAACTCTTGGCTGGTGAATTCTGATGATAACAAAAGACATAATTCACAGGTTTAAAAAAAAAAACCTGGCTGTAAGGCATCTGATTTCTGGATCCATAAACATTCAGTGTTATAGTAACTTTGCTGGTACCAGGCAGGTTCTTGATACATCTCATTAGCCAATGTACTTTTAACACAATAGGAACTCCCATTGCAAGCTCCCTTTCTGTGGGATTTCTCCTAACCTACTAACAAATTTAAGAGTTGCTAATAATCAAAGAATCACCAGGACCATAGAGATGTTAGAAGTAACCAGATAAGACTTTGAAGACATTCAGAAGGCGACCCTTAATATCATTCATCTCTCTGGATAAGCAAACTTTAAATCCCAACCCCAGGGGAGAGCCAAGTGTAAGGCAGCCATCCTGAGCAGCCAGTGGAAATTTGGTACTGCAGAGACAGATACTGATTAGACCCTCTACTTTATGTTTCTGCTACATTAAGTCAGGGCAAAAAGCTTATTCCTTCTATCATGTGGGGAAAATTAGTTTTGTCTCAGAAACCATACTACCAAGCACCTTAAACAACATATTTAGGGCTGTGGGACTCAGAAGAGGGTACACCCCTCCTCTCCAAAATCATCATAAGAATCTGGAGCAATCTGGATGCTTTCTACCTTTAATATACAGTTAAAAACCGTAAATGAATAAACACATCCATTTACCATCAGCTAAATACAGTTTTTGTGGTTTCTAAGTATTACTTACCATTGTAGAAGCTTTGAGAGCCTTTGTACACATGAACTTACAGAGTGGAAACTCCCCTGCAGAGCTCTGAGCCTCTTGCATCAGTGGACAGGCACTGCACAGTGCTATCCAAGAAGGAAAAAGGCTTTTCCCTCTGTTCTGTATTGCTACTATTCATTTTGGGGTTTTTTTTTTCCCTCCTCAGTCGCAGTGTGACCTCTATCTGCTGCGTAATCAATAAGAGTTACCAAGGAAAGATTTGAGATCATGGCACTTACTCGGGGTGTTCAAGAGACGTGACTTTTTGCAGTGGTAGGCTGCCTCCTGTTCACAGTACTCCGCACTGTTTATCATGGCTTCAAGCTGCTCTGCACTGCTGTTGTAGTTAAAGGACATGGTGTACGGCTTCTCTGGATTAGCTCCTTGGACTCTGGTTAGCCCTGTGCTGTTGTGCTGCACTGCAGTCCAGATCTTGTCTCCTGTTACATGAAAAGTGATTTAATGGGAAGTTAACAGCAAAAAAAACTTGCAACAAGAAGAAAACAAAAAAAACCACAACTGAAATATAATGTTTTACTGCATTGGAGAGAGCATGAGCAGGACTGTGGGCTTGGAAATGGTCACTCTGGGATGAAGACCTGTTACAGACAGGTCAGTGTAGCCCACAGAGCTGTTTCTCCCTGAAACAGCTCAAATAAACACTACACAGCCTGCTGAGCAAGAGAGAAACTACAAGCTTATTGGGAACCACAGGAGATCTTCAGCATCTTCTACTGCCAGGTATCTGAAGAAAATTAGATACCTTTCAGCTGGTTCTGGCCTTGAGAGAAAAGACATAATGATACAGCTCATGGGGGTAACACTCATCTTTTGCAAACATAGCTGTACCCGAGAGCATAGCCCACACTGTTATAGCAACCAAATGTAGTGGAGAACTGTGGCTGATGAACTCGCACAAACCCACCAGAAACAGAAACCACAAATGCTTGCAAGAAAGCTAAAACCGCGAATATGTTCTTACTGCTCAGGTGGAAGTCAGACCATTCATTTTACTCAGTTCTCAGATTTTTCTACATGTAAGTTGAGTGATGCCTTGCTTGGATGATGGTGCAGAACAACGTTATGACTCGGCATCTGTAGTTAACTGTAAATGTTGATGCTTTGCCATGCTGGGGAGCCCATTCTCATCTCCTTTACTGCACTTACTGGCAGAGAAAGGGATTTCACAGGTGACAGAAAGCAGAACCTAGGCTCAAGCACTGTAACAACCGAACATATAACCAGCCATTGGCATAATAAGAAGAACACAATTAGAAGCAATTAGCTTAGCAGGGAGGCTGTTTTCCTGGCTGGTTTTGGTGAGATAGCAATGGGCAAGATAACTAGGACAGCCTGGACAGCCAGCCTGCTGAGCTGACCCAGAGAAAAAGGCCAACTCTTTAATGAAGATTCACAGGACTGAGCCCTGCACATGCTCCACAATGTTACTGAGTCACATCCAGTAAATTCCCTCTTTACCAAAGACCCTGAGTGCCCAGGGAGGATACAAGATACCAACAGGGCAAAAAATTAAGGAAGTAAATTTTAATCATTTGATGAGAGGAAGATTTCAATCTCACTTCCAGAAAGATACATACAGTTATGACAGAAGCAGCAAGATCTAGACAAGACATTTCTATTTTATTATGCATGCTTCAACAAGGAAACCCTGGATAATGCTGAACTGGATCTTTTCCAAACCGATTTTAAGAACTGTGCAGATTGTTTTACCAGGGTACCCAGTCCAAGTACTTGCAGAGCATGAGCTTTCCAGTTACTCCCTGACACACTGGTATGATGAACCCAGCAGCTTTGTGGCCACTGCAATGCACTGCAGTTGAAGTATTTTTCCTTGAGCTACAAATATACCACAGATTACTTCAATAGAACTCTAATAGGTGTATTAAAATCCTAAATGGACTATCTGAGCAAAGACACTCAGATGATTTAATGGATTGTCATTATGGAGGCATTCAGATGACAGGCATGTAACAAGAACCATCTGGAGACTATTTAAAGAGGTCTGTTTCAAGACCTGGCTGCAAGTTACAGAGAAATTACTCTCCCAGTAATGTATGGCATTAACTGTAAAGACAGTTTACGCTCAGCAAACCATACATTCACTCACAACACTCTCATCACTTCTGTGATGGCAGAGAGAAAAAGTTTCCCCATAGATCTGTAATTCTGTCGTTCTTATTGAGTTCAGGATGCTGCTTGTGGACCCTTCAAGTTGGAGCTCAATGAAACACCGCTGCAATGTGTGATACACAAAAGTTAGATTAAAATCACCAGACATATTACAAATGTATTGCTTGTAAAATTTACCCCGGTGGTTGCAATTACAGACAACACTGCAGCACAATACCCTGCACGGTCCTGCACATATATTGCTTCCAACACAATATAATTCAATGACTTCATAACACACATCTTGTACATCTGAAAGTAGTGATTCTTATCAGCCAGTCTTTCTGTTTTTTTCTTTTTTTCTCTCAAGGATTGACAAGAACAGAGTGGATTTTTCAGAAGCAATTGAGAGTGAGCTAACTTTTCTCTCACTGAAGTTGGTAGAAGTTTAACCCCTGACTTCACTGAAAGATCTACTAAAAAGAAAAACATCAAGTTAGTTGCTAATACTGTCAGCAAGTTGTAAAACCAAGAGACAATGGAATGAACTGGTTGCTGAAATTCGAGATAGGTAGCCATAAGCTTCTCCACACTGAGAGTTATTAACATAATTTTGAGAAATTCCAATAAAATCAATGCTCACAATAGCGGCTACAGTGCTGCTCAGAAGTACAACAGCCTAACACTAGAGTTTCACAGTGGTCAACTCTACTGTGCTTTCCAGGCTGCGTACTTGTACACCAGGAAAGGTGCTGTGTGGGTGTCTGAAAAGCCAAAAGCGTCAAGATCTAGTAATTTAGAAGCAACAAAGGCTTACTAGGAAAAACTTATTAAAAGTAGCATAGTATAAAACAGTCTTCCCAAGAAGTGTTGGAAATGTAATTAATTGACATGTTTGAAAGGAGGTTGGACAAGATGTCAGCAAACATACTGTTAGGGATAAACACTCATTAACAAGAGCATTGGACAGACAATGTTACAGGTCTTTCTCTTATTTTCCTCTGTGATTGTTCATTAATTTTCAGTGGTCTTGTTATCATTACAGCTGCACTCAACTGTCCCTCTGAGATCTCAACTTTGACATTAAAGAACTGCTCTCCTCCACAGGATCTTTTAGAAATAAGAAACTAACTGCAGATTTTCCATCCTCTAGTTTGAGAAGGGAAAGGAGAAACAAATCCAGTTTCTTTCTGTACTCAAAGTAATTGTGATTTAGCAAGCACATCAGAACAGAGAGTTAAAAACAGTAATAGGGGAAGGGAAGAATTCTGGAATTGCATTTCAGACATTTCCTAACCTACACGTGCCTGATCCGTTATGTTTATTACTTTTACAGATCAGAGCTGTGCTTTGTTGGTCCCTTCAAAGATTTCCTCTATGCTCCGTCTTTGAGGTAAAGAAACCATCAGTACAAATTCTCAAAAATACATGTGCTTGGATCACTGATCTAGTGAAAGGAAAGTCACAGCCACCAGCAAGCACACCTCTGCAATAGCAAAAGCTACCTCCATTCAAAAGTTTCTTTTCCCTATGCACAGTCAGTGTAGAAAGAGCACAGAGAAACACATCCTCTGTTATCTTTTTTTTAACCAAAAAAAATAAAAAAGCAGCAATGAAAGAGGTTTTAAAAACTTGGAGTCTGAAAGGAAATCTTCAGATTAGAAGGGTGGCCCAACACACTACAGATGCAAGACAAAAGAGCTGGTGACAACAATGTTAGAGGAGGAACAGGAAGAGAATGTATTTAGCCATCTCAGCCACACTTCTTCCCACTTCCCAGGGAAAGAAAAAATGCTTCCATTTTAGAAAGAGTAATGTGAAGCATACAGGGGTAATGTGCACAAAGTCACAAACAGAATAGGACATTATGTTCACATCAAAGAAAAAAAAAAAAAGAAAAAAAAAGGACACCCTTTGGCTTACATGAAGCAAATGAGCCTGAAAACAATTTAAATTTCAGTTTGCTTTGGACAGAGTGGGAGAGCCAACAGTGCTCCATCCTGCATCTCAGCTGACTGAGGGAGAAGTAACTAAGAGCTGGAGGGCAGTAAATTCTCAAACCATTCCATGACAACACCAAGATCATGTGGCACCTGCTTCTATGTATCAGAAAACCACACAAAAATAAAACCAGCCTTTCTTCTGAAGACCCTCACCATTCGGGCTTTATTCAAGTACCATTTTCTCCACCTCAAACCTGGCAGCATATAGAAAAATATAATGCTATTTTCAGAAATTCGCATGCACAGTTTTAGCTAGGGGTGCTCCCAGAATACAGCTGCCTGCCTCAGAATGAGGCCAAGGAATTATACCCTTACGGCCTGATCAGCTTGTATTCTGAAGCCTACTGACAGTTAATCTGGGAGCTTGCATTTCAGGTGTGCTTCAGGACCTATGTTAGAAATGTAGCTGCAATCTGGACATGCACACAGATCACTACAGCTAGAAAGCAGTGCAACAGCTGTCTGCAACTTAGCTCCATGACTTGCATATATACCTTTGCAGAGGCACACCTCTCCACAGATTATACCTATGGCTTCTGAAAATTGGGCTCCAAATACTGTTTCTATTACACAATAGGAGGAATTTTTTTTTTCATATTTATTCTTTTTGGTTTTGTTCTCATTAGAGTTTTAGACAGTGACACTCTAATCATAGATACAAACTGAGTGTTACTAGCTTCTTCTAGCCATATCCAATATCTGGAAACTGCTAAACTAGGCAGATAAGGCTCTCTTTTCCTTTATTTCAACAAAGAAGTTATCATTATCTTTTGACATTCATCCATACTATATGTTTTTTCCTGTTTACTCAATTTAATGAGCTCTCTCTGCACTTGTGAATTTGCAATGAGAATGAAAAAGCTGTTCTTCAGGCAAAGGTCACTGTTTATTTTTACTTTCTATTATTCCACTTTACAATTTTCTTACTTTCTCAGCTGGATAAAATTTCAAACCACACGCAAGCTGAAAGTCATTCAAAACCCATAAGGAGAGTGCAGCCACATCTTCTGCTGTATAACCTGGAATAGTTAAATACAGCCTTGAAAAGCAGATTTCCTAAATGCTTGTTAAATTGTTCCATAACTCAAAGGTGACAATGCTTTAATTTCAGGGTAATACTACAGCTTTATGACTTCACAGTTTTATTTAATGGTCCAATTTACTAGGATATTATGCTGCCTGTATTTGGTCCTAGGAGATGTTTTTACAGCATGGGACTGCAATGCATTCAGCACATTTTAGACCCTCTGTTTAGCCTCACCCATAGTTCTATCACCTTGCTGGAAGCCTCCAAGTTGCTTTTGATGGCACACAAATTAAATTGTGGGAAATTAGAGCAGCTGGAAAACTGGCTTTCAGTGTGTTCTGTATTGTCTAATTCTAATTTTTATTCTTCAACTTGAAATATCTCTGTGGAGCACATTTCACCCATACAAACTGCATCACTCCTTTGTGATTTAGGAGGTTTGTCACAAAACAAGATTATTCAGACTGATTAAATTGCCAACAAGCCAAACATACGGTAAATGCTACACGAGAGAGAGAAAAATTGCTCTGAGAGCTCATACGATACATTTGTTTCATGGTGCTCTACTCTGAATGCCAAACACTGTCCTGAAAGCTGTACCTATAACTACAAGAGTAACCTCACAAAAGACAAACCCTCCTCCTTCAATACAGTGCTGCAGTGGAAGTTTAAGCCAGCTGCTCCAACATACACCCCTCAGAGAATATGAAAAGGCAATTTCTTATTGCAAACGGCTTTAATTCACTGACTCCAAGGAGGTGTTTTCTGAATTTCCTATGAAACACACCCGTTATTTTTTTTTCTATCTTGCCCCCCCCCCCCCCCCCTTTTTTTTTTTCTGCTGACTGACCCAGCAATATGTGCTTTTGCAGCTTGTTTTGTGCTCATCAGCCTTCTAGTTTCTGATTCAGCCACTTGCAGCCAGTGCAGAAGCTCTGCAATGCATTTCCACGGAAACAAATTGAGGGAGGGGGGTCCCGTCCCCCCAGTCCTGCACACAGCCCACTCTCAGACTGCACCTGCCGGTGTGCACTCCTCAGGCGTGCCTGCACCTGGAGCCGTTCCTCCTCTGGGACTCCCTCCTGGCAGTCAGCAGCTGGCACCAGGGAGGCACAGGGATCGCAAGGACAAACCCAGCTCCCACAGTCATGCTGCCCCAGCCCTGGCAGAGAGGGAAGAGATGAGTTCCCAACTCTTACACCGCAGGCATGAAATTTGCTTACTCTGAGCCCCCGGTTCGAGGTGTCTCTGTCTGCATGGCCGTGCCAGGCAGCTCTGATGGATGAGAGTGAGACACGTCTTCTGCAAACCCCCTGCACCCTCATCCCCCATGTTGTGCTGAAGCCCAGAGACAGCAAACCATTATCCTGCCAGCCTACTTCTTGATGATTCTCCATTTCCATTTTTCCTCTAAGACAGGGTATCTACAACAAGCAGTGAGAAATATTCCTCTACAAAAACTGAAGAGACACTCACAGAACTAATTCCTAGTGCGAAATGGACACTTCAGTGTGCTCACACTTGCTGCGCTTGTGACAACAGTGCCGTCCTCTCTGAGTCAGTCTCCTTCAGGGTGAGTTTTGAGAGACTCAGACACTTTTCTGGTGTTTCACATGCCTTGTGATGGCTCTGACACAGAAGTGGAGACCACAGGAGACCTGGCATTCTTCTGATGCAGCACCAGGAGGCTGGGCAGGACATCCGCAGGTTTCCAACACAGCACCCATGTCTGGGGCGAATGGATCCGACCCTTGTAACTGAGACAGCCTGAGTGACTTTTAGAGAGCCACAGCTTATACCTCTAACTTCCCAGCACTGAAAATGTGGCAGAGAGTGATTAAGTTGAGGTAACCCTAGGTTAAAAGGTAAAGACTAAAGGGAAATACGTACTGTTACATCCTTCCATACCAAAACTTCCTTGGGGGCCTCCTGCAAGTGTGCCAGTGAAGAAGGCCTGCAGGACTGCTGCTGCGATGCTCATCAGAAACACAACAATTTCACAACATGGGTTTTGCTGAAAACAGCAAGGCAGCTGTTGACAGCGCAATGCCTTTGACATAATATAAACACTAAAGGTTTTTCATCTTATAAAGTTCTGGGATACTTAATGAAAATTCAAACTAAAAATGTATAAATTGTCAGAACTACAGTGTGCTTAAAGACCCGTAGTGTTTGAGGGGATAAACTGTAAATCTTTAAGGGCTGTCTTTAATCTATACAGTAGTAAACAATTTGGAAAGGATTCCCATTTGTTGTTTTCTCCACTGATAAAAGTCAATCACAGTTACAAATAGTGAGCTGAAAGGAACACTCATTTAAAAAAAAAAATAGACAAACCATAAACAAAAAAAACCAGTACTCTAAAAATTTCCTTAAAAAGTTCAAAGCTACAAAATCTAATCCAGCTCATTCTAAGAATCTCAGGGAGCTTCCCCATTTAAGTTCTTTTCCCACAATAACATAGTTGCCCGTAATAAATCCAGAATTAAGGGCATGACCTCCTCCTCCATCTCCTCCATGTTATTGCCTCAGCCTAACTGGTGGCAGCAGTCCTTTCCGCACAATACTCTGCCAGGTCCATAGGCAGCGGAACAAGGGTTGAATCACATGGTGACTTCTGTATCAGTGTCATTGCTATACAAAAGAAAGGAGATGATTCCTTATGGAAAGTGGATTAATAAATCCTATAAACAGATGAACTGAGATTCTTGTGGGGAAACAAAGGGAAAGGTGGATGTCACGGACAGTAATACTACCAGTTCCATCACTATGTTGGGAACATCAGTGGGGATCCCTGCTGCAAGGATCGAGGGGGAAAAAAAAAAAAAAGGCAAACTATTTGAGGACTAGACAAATACCTGGCCAAGACAAATATAACCATTGATCTTGTCATTGCAATTTCTAAGCATTATTGATTTGATAGCCCAGGGTCTGCATACAGTAAAACAGCATCAGTAAAGAAGTACGGTTACAGAATGACTCAACTGTATTGTAAGCAAATCTTTCAGACATCAAGGGTAAAAATTTAGTCCAGAGGAGATGAGGAAAGGTCACTACAAACACTTCTGACACAGGGCAGCAAAACAAGCACATGGATGTAGATTGCATGTGTATAAACCTTGCACTGGAGAACAGGATTATTAGCATTTAAGTAGCACTCAAGAGAGATCATTAGCTTTCCAAGCAACAAGAAAAAAAGAATAAGCCTCACAATGACAGAAAGACTGCCAGACCACAGGTTCAGAGGGTCCCTTAGCCATTTTCTGTATTGATTGTTATCAGTCACTTCAGTGGGAAGTAAAGATTAATTCAACTGGGTTTATTATCAAACAATCAGTGAAAATTTATTTCTGGTGGTTGTTCATTAGCCCAAAGCATGACAAGATGCATCCTCTGTACTTTATGCAAAAAAGTGTGTGTGTGGAGCACCAGTGGTGATGGGAGAACACAGGTAAAGAAAGCAGAGCTAGGTCACCTTCCCATGCAGATGGCCCTGCAAACAGACTAGCCATGTTCCAATGGTGCTGAACGCAATCATCCCAAATTAATAATCCCTGCATGGACCCACACAAATCCTCATGGTGCCTCTCACAGCATCCATCTACATATGATCATGATTTGGGTGTATATACATGGTTCTCTTCCCTCGAACACACATATTTGGTGTGGATTCCTCATTGTTTATTATAATTGATGAATTTGTCTGTGAAAGTGACTTTGCTTTGCATGTATAATTGGTATATAAGGTGAAGAAAACATTATGTTAATAAGGTGCTGTCTTCTTTTTCTAATCTAGTTTTGAGTTTGATGTCTTTCCCTGTCATTGAACTCTCTTTATCCCTATTGTAAGAAAATGCAAATGAACATCCCTTCTCTCAATGATGCCCATTCTTTTGTGTCTTCCCATTCTAAACAGCCCTGGATTATTTACTTTTAACCTCTCTTTGTACAGACAGCTTTCTATGCCTTTAATTAGGTACATTACTGTTCCTGACAACCTCCCATTTCAACAACATATTTTACTTTTACCAGAAATAAACAGCCTTCAAGATAAGATCTGTCTAAAGTGCTTCACATACTCTTCCTTCTTCTTGACCAACTTAAATAATAGCATGTCATCTACAATTTTTGTCACCTTGCTTTTTCAGCCACTTCTCCAGAAAATGAATACATTTATCCACTCTGGTATGAGCAGATATCCTGTGACACTCTACTGTTAAATTTCTTGCCATGCTGAAAATTGCCTTTATATTTTAATACTTTTTTCATCTTTTTTTTTTCCTCCCTGCAAAATTTCCCTTCCCTTATTTCTCTCTCCCTCTTTGTCTTTGTACAATTGTCCAACTCCCTCTCAAAACACACAATTTTCTGCTTTCTGAATTTTTATTCAGCAGTGGGCTGTTAAAAGTTGATACGCTGCAGAGAAATCACTTGGACCACAGACACAATAAATTAACTCGTAATGTTGATCCTTCCCATATTCACATCGCATATTGGATGCCTATGACCAGACACCAATATGTGAGAAACCTGTTCTTAATCTGCCCTGGTTAATAACTGTCTACAAACAAGATCCCAATCCGTTCAATTAAACAGGTAAAAAATACAAAGACTTTCAAATAAATGGAAGTGAACATTAAGGAACACCACTGTTCTCTAAAGGCAATGACGCTGCTCATTTCTGATGATCTGATTCCTCTTAGAATTAATCCTTCACAGATTCAAAGCGCTGTAATTTCCAGAAGTCATTAGCTCACTGCAGCTCTACTTTTAAAAGCACTAAATGAGTAATTTCCCTGTATTTTCCATTCCACCTCCAAATTCTTCAGCTTGAACACATTTTGGGCCTAAAAAAAGGTTACCTCTTCTTGAACTGTATACAAAAAGAAGAACTGCCAGCCTGAGTAAAAGCTGAGTAAAATTTCATTTAGCCCAGGAGCCCGCCTCTGCCTTCAAGCGCCTCTGCCTTCAAGAACGAACAGATGCCCAGGAAAGTAAGGGAGGACAAAAGGTTTTCCTGAAACTTGTTCCCATTTTTCAGTGATCTTTGCCTCACAGCTGTTTGAACTGGGAGCTGCAACGGAACCTCTACATTTAATTGCACCTTCTGAATCTATCAGACAAGATCAGGGCTTTTGCCGGCCTGTTTTTTTTTTCCCCTCTGTTGATACATTGGCCTCCTTGATGACCTGTATCAATAAGTTTCAAGTTGAATTATTCATTGCATCAGGAAAAGGAAAACAAACAAACAAACCCCCCCAAATCCTGCTATCTAATAATTTTGCTGTCCCTTAGCTCCTATATGATGAAAAAGAATCAATCCCTGTTTGCTTTCTCTATGCCACATACGATTCCACACTTTCCTGTGACAGTTCCCTCCATCATCTTTTTAATTTGTTTAATCTCCCCATATGCCAAAGCCATCCACGCTTCTGACTATCTACATTTTTCCATTCACAGGAGGTGTGGTGTGGATTTATGTCACTGAACAATAATGTTGACTTTTTTTCTCTGTTCCCTGTATGTTCCTAATATAACAACATAGAATTTCTTTTTTTTTTTTTACTTTCCCTGAATTTTTCTAATTTCAGAAAACTATGCAGAAGCATTACCTGAAAAGAGTAACAAATTCAGAATCCATCCCTGTGTACATAAAGTTGAGTTATTTTTTCCATACTTTGCACTCAATCTATTACTGTTATGCAGATAAAAATTGTTTACAATAAGGTATGTTCCCAGAGAGAAAATAAGCTCTTGTGATTAAGACACCCAAACCATATTTAGATGATACAGAAGCATATCCCAATTGTACCTCAAACACTCTGGACAACTGTAAAATAATAATTTATTTCTGTACCTCAGTCCTCTTTTATGCAATAGGAATAAGAAAGATGCCTGTGACAAATGACCTTCCCCTGCCTCAAATGAGACATCTAGGGGAAAAGAAGAAATATGAAAAACTTTTCAAGGTTAGGAGGTTCTGACAGTTTTCCCCACCTCCACTTTTCTCGTAACCAAAATAAAATAAAAATGTCAGCAAGTTCATTACAGATAGCGAGAAAATCAGGTAGATGCCTTCTGGATTTCTGCTAGATGAAATTTATTTGAGGAGAGCAGATGCTTTCTGCAAGGAGTTTGTCAAAAATCCTACTTCTACAGCAGAGATAAAAAGCCCTGACAATGTTTTGATCACACATATTTATATGATAAATAATAAAATGAGCACATTTCCCATACTGAAAATCAAGGAAAGATATTCAGACAGAAAGGTGAAACTCTGTTTCAATTCTTACAAGATTCAAGAACAGTGAAGGAGACATCTTATTAAATATTTGTTACACTTGAATAAAAAACATACTTAATAATTAACTGGTGTGCATTTAATTAAGATAATGATTGCCCAATTAAATCAAAATGAAAATTTAATTTGAGCACTTTAAGTACAAGGATATTAAGGATAAAATATTAATATCCTGAGTCCTTATTTTTCAGGACCAAGTGTGAAGTTGATATGTGGCAAAGTAGCTCAATCAGAATTATCAATTTAGAAGGGGTAATAAAATGTTCTTTCATCTGCACCTGGCCACAGGAAGCAAAAAATGACAGACAAGAAACAGTCTAGGAAATTTTGCCTCCATTTCAAAAATAAAAACCAGAAAGGACACTCTACCATCTACCCCAATCCACAATACACGTGATGTAATCTTTCCTCGTACTCTTGCATGACAGTCATATAAACAAAATAGGACCCACTAAAAAGGAGAATTTGCCAGACAGATATATTCATTTGAAATGTTTTTATTTTAAAAACTACAGAACTGTAAGTTTGAGAAGTCTCAACCAACAGGTCACCTTGCCAGGCTCTTGCTATGCTACCTGTGTCTTTGGTGTCCCTCCTCTTAAAGAACATCATGCCTTCTCCTCCATACAGATACCCAGGACAATCAAAGGTTCTATCCTCTGGAACATCAAAGGCAGCACATTCATATGAGGGGAGGTATTCCTGCTTAAGTCTGACTGGAAGACTTTATATACTAGCTCATTGCAAAGAGTTTAGTAATCATTCCCAGATCTAGTGTTCCAGTAAAGCAGAGAAACCATTCATGGTTACAAAAGAAGGTTTGAATTCTAAGTTTCTACATCTTTAGTAAAAAAATAAAAACATCTCATTAAAAGTCATGATATTACGAAAAATACATGAGCAGTGCCCTTTAAAAGGTGCAAATACCACTGTAAATACCACTTAGCAACAATTACAAGGTGAGTCCTTCAAACTTGAAGTTTAAAAATCACTTTTACATATATCCTATTTAAGGAAACACCTCAGAGTTGAACCTCAGTTACTCCCATTTCTCTTCTTTTTCCCCACTACTGAGACACCCACAATTGTCGAGTCCTCTTAGTAGTATATAGAAAGACATGACAATAACGTTAGAGGCAACATAAAGCACCAAAGATAAGGTTAGGTCATTACCTGTTATATTGCAAAAAACACGGAGTGGTCCAAGTGGTCCACTTCCATCAGAATCGATGTAGAAGAAACCTGACGTCTTTCCTTGGTGTCGGTAAGCCTCACAAGACTGTTCATAGATAGCTTAAAAACAGACAGAGATTGCATCGCATAAACAAGCAGAAAACAGGCAGACACATTTTATACATGAGCACTGCTTTAATCATTGTCGTAACATAAACTGTTGGTTCACTGCTGATTAGTATGTGAAAGAGTTTACTGCACTTGGACCTGAGTCCATGCTCAAAATTAGGCATGTATTTAACCACTTCCTTGAACTTAATATATTCTAGCTTTAAAGATATGAGTATTGGTCTTATGGATTAAAATATGTAAATATTTAAGTAAATGGATATAAGCTTTCAAATGTGCCACCACCTACTTATGGAGTGGTATATATATGCATCCCCATAATATTATTTCAAATACATACATACATACACGTGCATGTTTTACTACGTAGGCATGCACTCAAGCCTTGCCAGTACAGAAGACAGGTATTTTTGTCAGTCTTCAAGCTTTTCTGAAACATATTGTAAACAGGTAACTATAAGCCCCTACCACTGCCCACTGCAAAAGTGAAAACAAGCTACTGTTCCTTAGCTGAAGAGCTAAGGGTCAGACATGGTCTCCCATCCTGGGCGGAAATTTTATGCTTTAGACCCTTTTTCATACAACCAACTCTTCCTCTCTGCTGATCAATAGTCTTCTTTTGGAGGACTACTACCCATGAAAATGCCAAGTGGTTAATAAAACAAGTGCAGCAGGCTACCAAGAGCAAGAAGAAGAGGAAAAACTACCACAGGTCAGTGTAATTCCTCATATTTGAGGCATGTTTCCAGGCAAGATATCGCAACTTCTCCTGGGGCAAAGAGAAAACCTCTCCAGAGAGGCAGTTATGACGTATCAAAAAGTCACATGCATGATCCTGGATCCTGAAGAACAGTAATCTTAAATCTCATTGCAGAAGGATCAATTTTTTTTTTTCTACCTACTTAAACTCTTACCTGATTATACTGACAAGGTTATTCTCTGTACCAGCTTATGATTCTTCATAACTAATTGACAGCAAATACAATGAAAACACAGATTGACTTAACAGATAGATCAAGACTTCCTTTTTTTCCTCCTATGAGATGGGGTTATTTGGAAGACACAGTAAGGAAAATGCAAGCAAACAGAAATCCCCCTAATCTTTAAGTAAGCTTTTGAGTGCTACCAGTAGCAGAACACACAAATATATTTGGACATCATCTTTGGCTGCTGTGAGATGAAATCTATCTTGTCTTACTTCTTAATTTTAAGAGTGTGTTTAGCTACTATTTGCACATTTGTACATCATTATACAGCAAACACTGGACTTACACAGATTGGGAGATACTCAGCGGAACTTGTGAATAACCCATTTGTTAGCCACTTCAAATCTTTTTTCCAAGCCCCTCAATCTTCAGGCAGCAGAGCAGTACCATTAAACTTGATATGGCATAATATCTGCTGTGTCAAGGCTGTAAATAAAACTGAAAAGTTCCCAGTACCTTTCATCTGGAAAGAACTCAAGGAGCTTTGCAGATCGAGTGCCAGGAGAGCACTTCCTCACCATTTCTGAAATGCCGTCCCAGCCTCTCCTGCAGAAGGCAGCAATTGCTCTGCACCAGCAGGAATAGTTCCTCCTTCCCACTTCTGTGCACACATGGACTCACATCCCTCCTTTCCCCTCACTCCCTGAAAGTAGTTGCCCTAATGAAACAAATTTCAGAAAGACTTTAATAGCCAGCCTGAAGTAGCCTTGTCTGACTACTATTCTAAAGAATGCTATAAGATCGTTCATTACTCAGATTTTAATGAAATTTGGACATTTCTTCACTTCGGCCAGCAAAATGGAATCACAGTTCTAGTGCCTCCCATCCCAAATTTGCTATGAATTAAGAGTCTAACCAGTCAATCACTTGTACCACTCACCAAAATATGCTTTTCCCTTATACACTTCTCTCCTGACCAGACACCTTTAGCAGGCAGAACATCACTAAGTGCTAAATATATACAGCATTACCCTCCCTGGAGTTAAGAAGCTGCTTAAGGTACTCAGCACCTGGTGAGACAATGCTTTAATTAGTATCTTTCCTATAATAAAAAGAATTAAGAAAGCCTGATGTAGAAAGCACTGTAGGAGTCCAGAAAATCTATAAATTCCCACTCTGATAGTTGTCCAAGAGTACCTATTAAATGCAAATAAGATAAAATCCCCAAACTAGAACCTTTTCTTCCACTATTCATAAGCTGAGGGGCTAACAGAGTCCCTCAGTAGCTGAAGTGCTGACAAAAGCAACTGGGATACGGAGGGTCAGGAGAGAGACTGTAACAGGTGATTAAGTAAGCAATCAAGGAATCATGGTTTGATCAATTTGCAAAGTTCTCAAAGTGCAGTTCACTTAGTGAATTTGCTGTCATCATCATTACAGGACACTTTATCTTGTCTCATTTGGGAATATGCCAATTGCTTCCCCTGAATTGTTTGCTGAGTATTTTTGAAGACAAAGGATGGTGCAAGGGGCAGAGACATAAAACTAATATGTTCTCAGTGAACTGGCACAGCTCAAAACTCGTTCTTCATCACAAACTTTTTTTTACTAAGTGGTTTTCTTCTTCTTGACTGTCATTTTGGCTGGATCCCAGATATACTTTTTTTCAAATTAATAGGGAAAGATGTGAAGATTCAGCCATTAATACTGTGGGCGGATGCAAACAGAGATGACCTGCTCAGTTTTAGATGGCCCCTTTGTCACTGCAACTTTGGGAAAAAAAAGGCTATATAGAGCTAGAAATCAGGCTAGGGGCACTCCAGTGGTATAAATCTGAAAGGATGCACAGCTTCTGTGAAACTACAGTTATGTCTGCCAGAAGAAAATCCATCCTGGTATGTTTTCCTTTTGGTTATATGAGAATTCCAGCAGTAAATACTAGGGAGTAGCAGAAGAAGTGGGAAAAGGCTATAAACCTCTAGCTCTAGCACATAAAACATGTTCTAACTATCATGACTTAGAGAAAAGCTGTTTTGGTAGACAGTTTATTTTGTAGTTGCACGCTGAAAGTTTCATATCTGTATCTTAAGCATTTGGTACTGCATACTTATATACTGGATGGGCTATTACTTTTAGTTCTTTTTTTTTGCCATTTTATGCTGTATAATGCATCAAGGAGAAATTGGTATTTGGTTTCTAGTCACTGGCAGGTGCCCCCAAAGACATTTCAAGTGTACCATCCATTCCAAGCTCTGCTCAACATCTTTGCAGGCTGAGATGATTGCTTGTTTCAGAATAAAGTTATGCAATTCCGTTTGCTGAAAAAGGCCCTGTTACTCCAGTGACAACTTGAAGCTGTCTTTATTGTCCAGTGAAAGACAAGATTTATTTGGAGTCATTATTCTCTTTATGCAATCAGAAATATCATACAAAAGTAAAAACCAGATGAACAGTCAGCTGTGACGGTTAAGACTCCAGAGCCTTAGCTTTGAAAACTGCCTTCATGTTTATGTTCTGCTTTGTGCCAGACTTCTCTGATGTAGATGGAGATGCGGTCGTTTTGGGAACAGTTGGAAACCATTGTTGTAGTTATTATTAAAGAGTCACCAACCATTTACGCATGTAATAGAGCCTCACTTTCAAAAAATAAGCACCCTGTGTAGTTATGGAACTGTTGACAAATGCATACATTTTAATGTCAAACACAGCTCGTGGTCATTACACCTTTTTAATAAAGAAGAAGTATTCATCTGTTCAGAGTAGAACCCATCGGCAATTTTCAAGCATTATTTTTAAATTTTAGAAAAACAAAACCAAAAAAAATAGTGATTTTATTCCTTTCTGTGAAGCATTTTAATACTTTATACTGTCACTCCTTCAAGTTTGTTTTCAAATTTTAAAATGTTCAACAAAATATAACCAAAACAACAAAAATAATGTTATTTATAGACTGCTCATGCAAAGCTTGTTTTCTCATTAAAATGCTTAATGAAGCACTTTTTGAAAGCAATTTAAAAAAATGAGACCTCTAAGTTGTCTTTTGTCTCAAAGAAGCAAGATCAGTTTTTCTTCTCCAACCTTCCCACACTTTTTTTGGACTAATTTTGACCTATACCAGCCCTTGAAGATAAAATTATAGTCTCCAGCAACATTTATTTCTCTGAGCCAGAGCCACTGAAAATCAAAGTTTCTTCAGGTCCTTTTAAGAACCTGCAATAGCACTGCAGTTCCTGCCACCGAGTTCCAGCAGGCACTCAGAATGAAGCTGTTCGCTTCACGGAGTTGCATTACGCTAGTGCTCCACAGAAACAGATGACAGCAGTGTACATGAACCCATGCTACCCCCCTGCAAGTATGGCTTGGACCTCACAGTCAGGTATGGCATGTAAAAGCATCAGGGTAAACTACAGTACAAAGCAAAAATCAAAGTGCAAAGGGTATCACAGGGGCAGAGTTTGGCTGATGGGCTATTGCTGGTAACAGTGACTATTCCAGGAAAACAAAACAAGAAACAGCTTGACTCGAAGGTCCCAGATTTAATGAGAGAAACCAGACATGAAAAATATCTGGTTTACTTGGTCACAAAGAGACTGGATGTCTTTTATTGCCTCCCCCGCCCCGGCCCGAATCACTTATAAGCTATAACAGTGGACCCTGTGCTGATATTTTTGCAGTGCCCTTTAAAGGAATTTTTTTAAAGGCTACTGCTGTGCTTCATAAAGAAGTTTAAAATCCTCCCAGAGCTAGTTCCTGAAACTGATGCAGCCTGAGAGGCCCACTATCGAGAGCTGCTTCCCTAAATACAGTATGTGCTCTTGCCTACCTGCTAGGATGAGCCGTGCTGACAGCGTTCAGGCATGCACAACACTGACGGAGTTCAAGATATCTCTCTCTCAACCCCTTATAATCCTCTGTGAAACACATACACCCAATTTGTCCCTCAGGTATGTCTTTCAGCCTTAAGCATCTCAAATTAAACTAGCTTTTCAGATCAACATCTCATCACATCAGAGCATTTATTTTGAACACTGATCATAATGGCCATCTTTTCCTTTATTACTCACTTCTAATCTTCCCAGGTGCTTAAGAAATGGTTGGCCAAGCTTTGCTCAGCATTTATAAAATAAACACTTTATCCCCAGTCTGATCAACATCACACAATTCTACATTTCTATCTCCTGGGATATAAAGATTCATAAACTCAAAAATCAAAATTATGGATCCAGGACATACACATCCTATATTTTTTCAAGCCACACACACTACATCCCTACAGAAGCATCCTAGCAAAACTATAAATACACACTTTGATTGATCAAGGTTCAAGCTACCAGTCTATAATTCAGACTTCAATACCAGAAAGGCATTAAGGGATTTTAGTGTCATTATAATAACCTATTTTGACCTTTTGTGTAAAATAAACTACAAAATTTCATTTTCTAATTCCTGCATCAAGACCCTTACGGCTGGTCAGCCAGAGCAGGCTAGGCTCCCTCTTAGCTTGGCTCTGCAATTGAAACTTCAGCCTTGATTCAACATGCTGCAAGAGCCTGACAAGTTTTATATATGAGTGATTTCATCACTTTTCAGCTTTCTGAAGCATCTTGAACCTGTTAATCCAACTGCTTTAATTACAGTCCTTAAACTAGAAGAGATTGTATCCCTGCCGCAGCCAAAATCTTTAACAGCACATGGCTGAGCACAAACATTTGCAAGGTCAAACTTCCATAATTTCCAATAAAATGCCTTTTTATTCAGTTTTTCACTGACTACCTGTTACTATATTGATATTTGACTTCCAGTCCTACTTTTGCCCCAAACAGTTCACCTGCAGTCTCCATGATAGCCTTGACTAAGCACATGTTCATCATTTCATTGTGGAGCTGCCTGGCAGATAAACCTTTAGATGCCCTCAGTTTTCTTGAGTACTTAACAAGTCTGCTTCCTTTGACCCCATGTTCCAAACTTATAAAACCTCTCTCCTCTCTGAGACCATTTTAATTTCATTTTTCACCTCCAGTTTTATTTTGGCTAAAAAAAACCCAAAACCACACACACACACAAAAAGACTGTTCTTTGTGGAGAGACTTGAACTTCTGCAAATAATCTTCAGGGAGCAATATATTTAAAGCCCCCTCTCTTCAATGGATGAACTTGTTATTCACCCAGTAAATTCCACTCCCTACCCATATTTAATAATGCTGGTTGTTGGACTCAATGCAAAGGTTAAACTGATACCCAAACTTCAGTTTTACTACTGGGACACCAAGTAAGGTAAATCTCTCTCTCCTCCACCCAGCACTATGTTTCTGGCATAGATACAACTCCAAATTAACAGCAATTCGGTTGGTTGTAGTTTGTTTGGTTTTTTGTTTGGTTTTTTTTGTTTGTTTGTTTGTTTGTTTTTTTGTTTTTTTGTTTTTTTTTTTTTTAAATCAGAGGATTCTGTCCTTTTCAAATTTAATGGACATCAGGGTAGCTTTCCTCAAAAAAAAAAAAAAAAAAATTAAAAGTAAACCTTAAAATTCCCAGTATTTCTTTCATACTGTACTTCGAGTTACTTTGGAAATTGATCACACAAATCTCATAGCAAACACTCTGAGCTGGAGATTCAGAATTTGAGCTGTAATAGTTATGATTACCAAAATGAATCCTGTAGTACTGCTGATTCTTGATTGGATTCTCATAATCTAATAAAAGTAGATGATAATTTTTGATTTCTCAGAGGGAGATAACATTTTATGGTGATGTTATAATAAACAAAATACATTAAAGAGACCAAAAGAACTTTAATCCTTTATTTCATTGGGAGGTGTTGACATTATCCACTCCCCAGCTAAAACATAGCAGTGAGATGTATGTTGCTTTTACCATGTCTAACCATTGCACAGTCATTAAAAATTGTAAGCAGAACACTTACTGTCAGATCATTTGGGACTCATGTCCTTGTTTCGTAATACTTTGCACCTTAGATGCAAAGAGTAATAGTAACACCTCTAAGAATTATTATTCTTGTATTCTGAAGTGAAAACTTATGTACTGGTTAAACTGGAAAGGCCAATAAGAGCTGGGGATTCTGTCAGGATCTGCAGCCAGCCCTGGACTAACCTTGGACAAACTGGTATGCACAAATGCCAACACCGACCAAATTAAGCATTCTCACCAAAACACTCAGAGCTCCTGAAGGCAGAATGGAGATGACTGTTTCACCCTCTGCTTGTATACCTCAGGACTGACAGATTTGTCTTTACAGACTTGGAGTAACGAGCATTCTATCGAGGATTTTTCTAAATAACAAAGCAATACGCAACGGGAGGTTTCTTCTCATTCTAACAGCAGAGTGATTAGTACAGGCAATGAACTCTGGGAACAATCGTCATTCTCACCCTTATAATAGAATTGTCTTGTTAAATGCCAGAAGATGAAATCTGTACTCTTGAAAACTGGATTTTGACAGCTCTGCTGTTGACAGACTAATGTAGTCTCCACTGTGACGTGCCTCGATGACAGATGGCTTATTTTTCCTTTTTAAAATACGTATTTACTCATCTGATAAAGAGTGCATTATTTCCACAGATAGCTTTAAAATTACTTTTACCACAATGTCACTTAAGTGTCTGTTTGGAAGGGACCCTTCCATTCCCCTTGGGGATTAGACAATTTCCTACCATTCAAGCTACGGCTCCCCCAGACAAGGTAGGAAAGGTCACGTCAGCCCATCCTCCCCTGTCGCTCCCCCGTGGAGGTTTGAAGGTGGCTGTGTCAGTCATGTACCCCAGCAGCCCCTGCCCAGTGCTGCTGCAGGGTGACCTGCAAGTCCTGCTGCTACGAGAAAGCAGTCAGGGAGACCTACACCATTTTAAGAGCAGCATTGGAGGGAAAGGAAAAATAAAAAACCTGAAGGACACTGTGCGAAGCATGGTATTTCAGCCTTGCTCTTGAAAGTACAGGTGCCCCTGTGGTGATGGTCACACCTGACACCTGAAGGCAGGCTTCAAAAGGGATTGAGTTAGTCACCCACATACTCTGTTCTGCATAAAGTCCCAAAGTAGAATATTCTCTGCATTATTTATAAAGAAATGTCAGGCAAAGGGAAAAACTTCTTTTAAACGAACACCACTGAGAAATGCAGATGTACAATTTACTGATACACAAACTGAAGGGAAAGCATTAATAAGACAATAACTTATTACAAAATAAACAATGAAAATTCATATGCCAGAAGCACGGTGTGAACAAAAATATGCAGGAACACCAAGTACAGTACTGAAGGCTTGATATGAATATTAAATGTGTTTTGTTTAGTCAAAGAACACCAATGTGTTTAAATATATACGGAAAAAACCTATTCCAAGAACCTCAGACAGGAAAATTGGCTACTCAGGACATGCAAATTATATGACCAGACTCACTGTTAGACATCTGTCAGTCTGAAACTCTCTGAACCTCATTCACCCAGCCAGCAAACTGTGTACACATCTCCCTACCTTGGAACATGGGAGAATTAGCAAATTCATGGCTGGCGTCTTAAGATGCACCTCCGGTACCGCTAATGATCTGACTGAAGCTATATTAAGATTTTCAGATCAAAAATGATATATGCAGTAAGCATATTACTATTAAAAAATACATTTTCAAAGCCTGAAGTTATGTTAAGTTTATATCATATCAATGATTATATGACATTCCCATTATTGGATGGATCTTTCCTCCAGCAATTACCTAGGCCAATAAGACACATGCCTGTATGTGCAAGACACATCACAGAGCAAAGCAAATATCCAGAATTAAATTACATTCTGTTAATTATCACCTTGCAAAGCTTTGGGACATGTTGGCATCCCCAGAACATGAAGAATAAAACCATTATTTTAAATTTCTTATCATATTTTACATTCAGCATTCTTTGGAACAAAAAAATACACCCAAGACTAAAGGCCATCTGAAAACTATCATATATAAAAATAAGAGAAACACAGAAGGGGAAGATGAGGCTAAGGGACTAACATAACTCATAGGAAGAGGAGATTACTAATCATTACCTTGCAGTAAAGTTACAATATTCTGTATCTTAGGCCCATTTTACACTGGTCTACTGCTTTCACTATCACATGGTAATTACAAGGAGAATTAATAGTATGAGAGATGACTATGCAGGTTTTAAACTATGAACTTTCAATTTAAAATATCTTCTATATATGTGCACCTGTAATTCCTCTTGTCTGTTTCTGTCTCTATATAGATACACCTATAACTCTGATCCACCTTCAGTTGCCTACTCTATGTCTAAGCTAAGACAGTCTCCCTCTAGAGATGACAGACACTGGCATGTTTCACAGGTGGTCCATGAACACCCTATCTCACACTGAGATTAGTCAAGTTCTGAAAATAGCTCACACTCTGTTATATATAGAGAGCAGACCACTATCTTAGATTAGATGTCACAGTACCAGACAGAAAAAAAACAGCTGAATCCCACCCAGCCCTTTTTCTCAAGCTGTGTACTAACATCAGTGTTTCTATCTAAAAGAGGGAAACAGAAAACAAAAATTACATTATTATTAATTTTACTATGGTTCACCCATGTGATTACATAAAGGATCCTCTCCTCTCTATCTGGATTATATCAGACTACTCCAATACCTGGTGGATCAGCAGGCTACCTATCAAACTGTAGAAATGGGGAAAATATCTACCATTAAAAAGGTTTAATCTGAGATAATCTTCCAACCTATTTAAATGCAAGCTGTGTGAAGGACCAAAAACCAAAAATATGCATTTTAGAGACTCAAAAGAAGATTGTATCCTCAAAGCACCGTCTCAGCTACAGATCAGCTCAAGTAGCAGTAAGCGAACAGTAGCTTCAAATGAAAGAATCCACAGCATTTCAGCAGACAATATAGATCACACACCTCCTAATATACCTGCAAATTGGATCTTATTCCCACCAGAGGTGGAGAAACTAAGGCACAATAAAACTCATACATGAGCAAATGTAACTCACCTACTGTTGGCTTAATATCCTATCATGTTATTCCATGACTCTTAGTTTCCCCAAACTGTGGGCAGTGAAATGGGTACCCAGGGACAGTCAGCCCAGGTTCTACATTTCCCATCAAATTGCATGTCCACATGCCTTTGTGACAGCAAGTCACTAGCACATGCTTTAGAGCTTCACAGCTACAGATGGAGATGAAAGTACAATTGCTAATCAGTGCTGTGACTAGCCAGCAAGATGTGAATTGCACTGGAAGCTGGAATGATGAGAGGTAAATCCAAATCCTCTTTCTCCATTGGAAACAAAACAAAACACAAAACAAACCACGAAACAAAAAATACACCAAAATACTTGGAAAATATTGATAATATTCCACATGTGGCAGCTCGTGAAGGAGGATTAACCATTACTAAACAGAGAAATGGACTTATGCATCAGGCAATAAGCTATGCAAGAAACAACCTGTTTAGAAAACATTCAGACTCTTCTCATATGTTACTGAAACCCAGAAAACACTAGTGGGTTTTAGCACTATTTTACTTGTATTTACAGCTAAGTTCAGAGAAGAGGAGGAGAACAGAAGCAGGACCAGATGACTTCAGGGCAAAACTTCTCCGCTACAGAATAGCTATGTAACAGGACTTGACCCTATAACCTTTTGGTGATGACCTTCATCTGGATCAGATAGATTGCCACACCTCCTATGACAAGTTTAGGAGCTTTCAGGATCAGAAGGGATTTTGAGTGAGCAGGAGGACAACTGAGATTATATTAAGGCCATATCTAGACCCAGATAGTTTTTTATATGTATCGAGATGCACACTTTTGCTTCATCCACATGTCTTGAATTTCAGCTTTATCCATTTTCAGTCATGACAGATACAACCTTGTCCCACATATCTGACATGGTCATGCAAATATTGTCCCAGCTGTGTCTTCTATCAACTTACTGTTCTGCCCTGCCACTACTTCCCTTCTGCCGCATCAAAAGCAAACTATTTATCTTTGCTTTTTATGGCATATTTCCAACCTATCTACCTGTCATGACTCCGGCATTTGCCCTGTCAAAAACGTCAAACTCCTCTGGGCATAGGTTTATATTTTTCAAACAAGCTCACTACAGCTTTCTCCCAAGTTACTCCTTCATGCCTGTGAGCATTCGATTTCTTCCTTTTTTTAATCTCCACTTTATGACTTTTTGCCTACGAGAAAGCCTAGCAATAATTATGTACCTGCTAGAGTGAAACTTTCACCTATGATACTGATGAAGACTTTCTGGCACTCCATCACCAGCGTCAGTGTGTTTTTTCCTCTCTGAAACTTAACTGCAGACTCTTTGGAGCAAGGATAGTCTGTACTGCTAGCTGTTCCCTCACAGGTGGATCCAGTATGGTCCATGAATATTTGGAAGAAGCCAGTAAGATTGCTTATTTATCAACCACAAAATGTATTTCAACACTTTACAGATGATGACAGTAAGTTAGGGACAACGTATCTTCAGATTTCAGTTCTTAAAATAGTAAGGTCTCCCAGTCTGAGCTCGTAAAACATAAATCAATTAATTCTGTTTTGCAGATGCATGTTATGCAGTTCTTCCTGAAAACATGGCAAGGAATGGGTCTTTTTATGTTGTTCAACCAGTGGTAACCACTTCTTAAAAATACCACACCAAAAAGAGGCAAAAACTACACTGATGCAACTCAGACAGAATCCACCTGACAATGAAACTATTCACACTACGTCTGACTTGAAGCAGATTGCCAGTTAAATCTTTCCACTGTTGCTCCATGAACTTCGATCTGAAGGGCAGTTTAATAAAAGAAATAGCCTCTCCAAAGCGGTACAAGTTCAATTTCAGGCCTGTCAGCCTCAGTGTTCTAGTAAAAATCAAAATCTGTTGAGATAATGTTTCAAACCTTAAGAAATTAGATGTTTTACTTTGATAGAACTACACTGAATTACATGATTGGAAGAGTGGCCTGTACATTGAGGATATTCTGGAGTTAACGCTGTGATCAGTTCTGCAGCTCTCATTCACCTGCTACAAGGTACTCCTGTATGTCAGCCACTATCAGCTGAAAGCGATAACGTCTCTTGTTCTGCAGGTTTGTTATCAACAGTCAGCATTTGCCCACCTGCTTTGAAATGGTTTCATTGCACATTTCAAGCACATGAATGCATTTCTCCAGACTAATGTTGTTTATCAGCATTGCTCGGCTTAGAGGGCAGCTGGCTCTACAGTTTAGCTGGAATCAAATTAGCTGTTGAAAATATGGTTGTAAACAAGCTGAGCAGCTGAATAGCTGTACATCATGTGTGCAGAGCTTGATCTGCTGGAAAGTCTTAACATAAGATCTTCCTGAGAAACCTTTCAAAGTAGTTCTCATATCGGTGAACCTTAAATAACTGCAGGTATGTATGTGGACTTTGAGAGTGCAGACACAAGTTCACAGAAAAAGGACATGGTCATGCTGAAAAACACTGGACAAAAAGTCAGCCCTCTTTTCAAAACCACAAAATCAGAATGTTTCTTTTCATCTTTCATCTGGCTTGGCATGATTTCTGCACCAAACCCTTAGCTTCCTTTGTGCTTACAGTGTAGAGTTCAGGTGATGAATCTATTAATAGACCTCTCAACAGCCTCTCCCCCATCAGCTGCAGACCCTGCACCACGAATGATATCACCATTAATTAGCAAACCATTAAAGTCTCCAGAATTACAGTAAAGTTGCCAATATTCTCAGATACAAACCACTAAGTACCTTTTCTTCTCTTCTGCTTTTTAGCTTAACAGGGAAAAAGTACATCTCTCACCAATCTCATCCCATCTGCGGTCTGAGCGCTCATCAAACACCTGGAGTGGTTATAGTTGTATTCCTGGAATTGTTATTCTTATTCACTCTTTTTTTCTCTTTATTTCCAGTGATAGAACAGGAAGCTTACCTTAATTTGCTAACTGCTTTAACTTTTAGTCAGCTGTATGAACAGGCTTTATTTTGGCTTCCCCTTTCTCTCTATTTTTTATTAGAATTCCCAGCATGCTGTGCCTCTACTGTTTGGTACTTTATTAAAAAAAAAACAACAAAAAGCAAAACAAAACAAACCCAAAAAGCAAAACAAAACAAACCCAAAAACCAAAAAACACACCCACCTTTAAAACAAGTAAATATTCCTTTTGCTGTGGATTTCAGTAGCTGAATGATTCATGTACTGTCACTGTTTCAGATGCTGTATCCTAATAGCAGCAGCCCAAGTAATTGTTGAGCAAAATTCCAAAATTATAAATGGCTGAAAACTGGGCTCTTGCAACATGAACTTTCATGTAATCTAAAAACAAAGCTGTCCATGGTGCCAAAATTGACGTACAGCCCTAAACACAGAATAAAATCACCTGGCTCAGCCCAGCTAAATTCAGCTGTCTAATGACCAGTGTGTCTCTGATGTATATGTAACATAAATGAATTTAAAATTCTCCAAAGTAATGTATAATGTGAGAAAAAAAATGAGAAACATTAATTAAAATAATCTGGTTTTGTTTTGTTCAAAATATTTATCAAGAAACATCCATACATGCAAATGTATTCCTGTGCATTCCCAGCCCAATTCTTGACCTGTTCACACCCTGTCAGAACACGCTACATCCTATAATGATATGACCTCTCACAAAGCTCCTCTCTAGTTTATGTGCACTTTGACATACCAGCTGTAGTAGAAAACACTCTACATGTGGGTTTACTTACAGTTATGACAGGTAGCTCCCGTGTAGCCCGTATCAGTACAATTGCAGTAAAAGGTGGTCCAGGACTGAGAGCATCTTCCTCCATGTTCACAGTAGTTGGGTAAACATCTAATTGGAGACAGTTTTAAAAAATAAAATTAATTATAAACATTTCTCTAAAAATAATGTGCCGGAAAAAAATTATAAAACTGTTTCAATTCCTCATTCAGGCAAAAGTTCCCTAGGGCTGAATCACTGTATAGTACCTGAAATAATTATTTATTCCTCTGATCTGTGATTCACTTCAAATACAAGCACTGAAGACAACAACATTTGTATCTAGCAAGTAGGTAAAGATCACTCTCAACAAAAACACTCCACTTGTCCTCCACTTGTTCGCAATTAAAGTGTCACAAACTTTCTGAGCACAGAGAAGGATGAGTAACAGGTGAAAATGCCATTGAAATCTTGTTTCAAAGGAGAATCCCCTGTTCTCTAATTAAACAGGCATCATTCTTATCAAAATTGGGCTGAATTAAGCTTGTAGTAACACAAACAGCATGAAAATCTCAGAAGTGAGAGGAAAAATATGCTTTAATTACGAGTTCTGTACTCTCTCTTCTTTCTCATTTTAGTTGGTATGCCTCTAAAGAATTATTGTTAAGCAAATTATTAAAAGAAGAAAGAGGCACAACAGCATGCAGCTTGGGAAGTGAACAGAAACAAAAGCTGTGGGAGATAAATTCAATCTGCAGGACAAGAAATGAATCGATCTGAAGTACACCAGTGTAAACACAGGCAGCACAAGGGAGTCACATCAGCCTAAGTGGAAACAGAGATTGTTCCATTGTTTGCCTTTTCTTTCCTTTTTTTTTTTTCTTCCCTTTACTGTATATTAGATAATCTCTTTTACACTGTATGTCTGACTTTTGAAAAATGAGTAACTTGTTTATATCACTGATTCAATTGTGATGGGTGGGTGGATAGCAAACAGGCAATCAATTTATCTCATACACACCAGCACTCCACTAGGGTTTGCTTAGCTGTAAATTGAGCTTCAAAAACCTTTTTATGGCCCAGATCTTGCAGTGGTGTTAGTGGTGATGTCACTGAAGTTACCTAGTGTTGTGCTAGCCGATGACATGATTTTATTGTAGTTCATCTCATCCTTAGGAACTGTTTTTTCATTCAAGTGTGCATATTGCCTTTAACCGTGGCTTTCAGTCTGTTCCTTCTAGAATCTTTATACTTTCATTTCATGTGTGCAGCAGAAAACCTGTATGTCACATGTCATTATACATCTAATGGCCGTGATCTCCACCAGTCTCCCAAGCCCACCAGCCAAGCATTAATCAACTTACTTGACTCCAAGGCTGTTTAGAGCTGCCAAGCATTGAGAACCCAAAGAAACCTGGACACATGCCTAGAGACCTATCAGACTAACCTCTCGTCCTCAATATCTGTATGCAAGTGTGCGCATACATACATACACGTGTCTGTGTAACTGAGTCTGAGATTTATTCTAGAACTCGGGTTTACTTGATCGCTATTTATACCACTGTGCATAAAATTATAAAGCTCATATAAAAATATTAATATGAAAGATTAATTCATTTTTATTACAGCTTACTCAACTATTATAGTCATTACTTATTATTCAAATATTAGAGACATAAGGAATTCAAGAAGAAAGTATGTTATTTATAACTACCTGTAACATCTGTTAAAACAATTATAAGATATATTGGTCTTATAAAAATCATTGCTATGGCTTCTATTAATCATTGGGCTCAAATACAAAATAAGGAAACAGAATTGGAAATACATGCCTGGTTTTCCAGCTCACCAGGGAGTTTTTTCCTGTGCTGTGGAGAGCACCTTGTTTCTAAAACAAGAAAGAAACAAAGGAGATGGCCAAAACTGTAGAGTTTGCCCCAACCTTACAGAGTAGGAAGTCTTAGAAGGGATGAGGTTTTGGCTTTTAATGGTATGCTGGGCAATCATCTGTCAGAGCCTAACCCAGCTAGACCCTCTGGCACTACATCTGCTCTTGGGAATGGTGAAGAGAGACTTAGAAATTTTGGGTCGATGCTGAAGAAAGCAAGAACAGCCTACAGGATGGCACAAATGGGACTGGCTGCTGTGTGATCTGCACCCGGAGACGGTCTGCAGGACTGCGCCAGCTCCCTCGAACCAGCAGCTCCCCAACAGCTTTGTACCAGAGGCTGCAGGAGAAGCACAATGGTTCAACAGCTCTATGGTGATATTCATGAATTTTGCCTGTAAGAGCAGAATTGCTCCTATTTATGCTTTGGTCTTGCCTGCCCTTGCCCTCAGCATATTGCCTATACTTCTGCCTGATATTTGGTGATAAACATTCATTTATGTCACCTGCCCAATAGTAGTTATATTTACACCACAGGGGTGCTGGCAACAAGAAATATGTGATGTTAATGAAGCTCCTTGGAGACGTAAAAAGAACAATACTGTGTTATTATCATAATTTACATCATCGGTGTAATGGACAAATATGCTTTCTGCCTATTTTATGCTACCTTTTATTAATTAACCCAATGCAGTAGAGCTAACTACTAGTCATTTGTGGTTTGCCAAAGGCCTGTATCAGAGGCTTAGCCACATTTATTCCCTTAAAACAGTTTCCTTTTAAAGGCTTTACAAAGTTGAAGGTCATTTCTACTTGTCTTACAAATGCAGGCACTTTTTCTTCCATCAACAATACACAAAACTCAAGTCGAACTAGCTATGTAAGCTTTTAATGATATTCATAAATTCAGAATTAAACCTTTTTTTATTCCTTACCCTATATGCTTTAATTAGCACCAACTGCATTGATCTTGGCTTTGGTCACACAACTAACCTTTCTAAGAGCTTATGAAACAAATTTCTTTGCAACTCTAATAATTACCATAATCCCATTCTAGCTGAGCGGTTGTGTCTTCATTAGAAGCAAAATTTATCTTAATTGTTAGAGAACTCAAAATTAAGAAATAGCTATGATTAAAAATAATGAAGGCATGGGTAAATCACAGGTTGTTCCATTTGCTGACTGTCCTGGATCCCAAAGTTGGAGGATTTATATACATCTAATTTAAAATATCAATTAATATTTGCATTCTAGTAGAATCAAGCAATTTTAACAAAAAACACTGTGGTATCACAGAAGGTTTTATACACAAAAATTTGCAGCAGCCAGCCCCTGACCCATCTGCAACTGACACAAACAAACAAATCAACTCAATTTTTGCAAGTATCATAACTGTGACACTTTGAAATTTAATGATTTGCCCAAGACAGTTTGTGACAGACCAGGGACCCTGATCTTCTGGATTTCAGTTTAATTCATATAACATGTCATGGTGAATCAATCTTATGAAAAAAAAAAACAGCAAATAAAATTTTCCCTTCTTTGTCCAAGCTAGAAAAGACACACCTTAGCTATCCGAGTGAGCAATATGCAGAGGCTGCACAAAAGCATTCACCGTCCTTAGATGAAACATTCACATCCAAAACTGTACGTGTGCTTCCTTTCAATTCAAAGGACAAACTACATAGACATTAGAGGGCAAAATTTGGCCCTTTGATAGGAATGATGAAGAAATAACAATGACAAAATTACTTGAGTGGGTAGGCTGAATGAGTTCTGCACATTTGGTGTTACACTTGACTGGAAATAAACCCAGTACTTTCAATAAACACTGCTCAGATTTTTTTATAGTCAGCACAACATATCCTGCCTGCACCACTCTCTATTCTTTCTAAATAAAGAGGAAAAAAAGAGAGAGAAAGAAAGAGCACACACCCTCAATATTAAGACTGTCAAAATCCATCATTTTGAGACAACCACCAAGTCCTTAAAACTCAACAATGCCATAACAAGAAAACACATGAAATTTAGAACTTTTTCTACCAAGAAAGCATTTGCCTAAATATTATCTCAAATTCATTTTATTTCAGCATGTTTTCCTATTTACGGGCTGCAGCTATTTCATGTATAATTAACAAAATATAACAAGGTTGACTTCATATAGTAGGCATGCATGTTTGATGAAACTCATGGTGTTACTGTAACAGCCTATACTTTGCTTCAATAAAATGGTGTCTTTCCACTCAACTCAACAGACTGAGGACAGTTGCAAAAGTATGGATTTTGGCCCTGCTCTGCTGAGCCGGAAATCTTTGACATTCCTTGACAAAGGTTATTTTGAATACAAGAAATGAGTTCAAGGGAGACCAGACAAATGGTTCAAAGAGAAACCCACCATGTTACTACACAGACAGCGTGTAACAACTTCAGGGATTTACCAACAGGAAAACAAATGAAAATCAGCATTAGAAAAGAAAGTGCCACAGGAGAGCATCACACTTTTATTTTCCCTTAGATGACCATTTGTGGCAAAATAGTGAGCTGGATCTCCTTAAGTAAAGGGCGAAAAAAAGAAATGTAAGGACCAGAGGGAGGAAGGGAGAAAGAGTGAGCAAAGACAAGCTGCAAAAACTCCATCACACTGAATAGATATAAGAAAAAAATCTAAAGAAAAAAAAGGCATTTTTGTAATACTCATAATTTGTCACAGAGGTAGGTTCTTCCTCTTTCTAAGATTTACAAAACTTGATGAATGAACTTTTAAAATATATTATTATTTCCATTGCTGGCCACCTTGGTTCTCGGACTCTGCACTCACAGACCACTGTAAAGCCAACATTTAAAAGATTTGAACATTGATGCCAATTGCCCTCAACTATATGGTTGGGACAGAACTGTGGGAGGAGGTTGTGCTGGGATTGGCACAAGTGCAGGGAAGAGAGCCTGTTATCTATGGCTTAGATAAAAGGCTTTTTCTTAAAGGTTTGATCGCTTTGTTGTTAGAACACCTACATTTTTAATAGAGGTAAATGTGCTGACAGTTTGGCTTGGCATCAGCAGAAAGGATTTTATATAAATAAATTTGAAAATGAAAAAAGGGAAACAAACCATCCTGTACAGACAGCTGTTCCATTTAGAATTTACAAAGCTAAAGCAGAAGAGCCATCTGCAAAAATCAAACAAACAAATAAGGACAGGATATTATATCCTACATGCATCCTCACAGTTGGACTTGAATTTACCCAGGGGTTGCACATCCCATAAATTTTGACTCTAAAGAAATAACAATGGGGATGAACTCTACCCAGGTCCCCCCAGAAATTCAATTCCATGCTCAAGTCGGATTCCAAAAGCCACTTAAATACCCACTACCAACCTTCAAACTGCCTTCTTTCTCCACAGTGGTGTCCCTCAGGGAAACCCCTCTCCAGCACTAGTGAGAAGTCCCTCTACCTTCTATCAAAGATAAAAGGTAACTACCTCCAACTCTAGCATCCTTCCACATGTACAAGTCATTGCAGTTACAGGAAGGAGTTCACCCTGCTCCATCCAGTTCTGTAGTTACCCCTTACAGCATTTACTAAACACATTTTTAAGGACCAGAGCAGCACTGCTCTTAGTTACTCTGCAGTGGCATCAGGTAAATGAGGTTTGAATTCAGCACCATTTTCTTGCTTCACATGAAAATAAATAAACAAACTTATCTGGAAAAGAACAAGACTAAATTAAAACATGATCTGTCTCCAATTCAGATGTGGTGTGAGTGCAGCAGATTAATCCGAAGAATCTGTCTTTATTTGCTCTGAAACACAGTATTTCTACAGACCAGCGCACCCCTCATGGGCCTGAACCATTGTTTTCTGTGGCTGGTCTTCCATGGATGAAACAAAGTCAGAGAAAACAAAAAGCCTTAAAATTAAGGCAGGGCAGGCAAACCCAACTCATGGAATTGTCCAAATAACCTGAGCATTCCCTTTCATTCACGTTAAAGAAACACAAAGGTCAGAAAACTCCCCCTTTTCAGAGGTAGCATTTTCCACTCTGGCTGCCTTTTTTTACAGAGACTTTGCTTTGTACAAACATATTCTTGTTTTACAACTACTACAGACCAAGCCCATCTGACAGCGCAAAGCTCATATACCAGTCCAAGAGCAGGGAATTCTACATGGTTTTATTACATTTCATTCTCAGTCAGCCCCTAAGCCATCAGAGCGAGAAGCCCTGTCATTACCTGCATTATCCATATAAGTTTAAACATTAGAATAGATATGAGAAAATGGGGGAATGATCTTCAGAACTCCAGTGATTTTAATTCTGACATCCAGGTTTTGGGTGCTCATGGGTTTGGATTTTTTTTTTAAATCTTGCTCCGTTTTTCTACATCCTGCCCTTCCACTAAAACTTGGGTGGTATTGAGGGGTTTTCCAAGACTCACACTCCAAAATGAGCTACCTGCAATCATTTAACTATATTAGTTGGTGTGTCTAATTTGTGATGTAGGTGCATAGTTTCATGAAGGAGCTAAGGCGCTCTTCAGCTCTCACAGAATGGCATGTATGCCTCTATTTCTAATACTATTTTTTCCACTGTATATTCATCTTGATGAGGGATTAAGTCATTCAGATACCTTTTTCACCTTCCCTTCCCTATCATGCAACGTAGTTTGAATTTAAGATATTTTCCCCCTTCCCTTTCCACATTATTATTTCCAGTGTTTTGCTTTGGTTTTGGTATAGAGAAACAGGAAAAAGACAAACTCTAAGGACAACTTGATGAAAAAGAAATAGGCATTTTTAACAGTACTATAAAATTTGCTGCACAAACACAACACAAATTGTCAGTGTTTTACAAAGAACCAACACAAGCATGAGTAAGGGAAACTTTTTGAAAACCTGTTGACAATTTCCGTAACTAAACTAGAAACTGAAAACAGACATGAAGTTTCAGTGTGTCCTGTGCTATTTGTAAACATGTCCACTGGAGCCTACATTTGAAACAGGTAGAAGAGACAAAAGGTGAGGGGGAAAATAGTCTCTCAAAGGACTGAAGTGATCTTTTTAAGGTGACACAAAATATCAGAAGAACTATAACCTGGACCATCAGATCCTTATCACTAGGCAGGACAGGCTCTCCTGTATGTAATGGAACAATTCTAGAAAAAGATCCAGGTATTCCAGCATCTGAAGGTGTGCAGTTTAAATACTTTGTTTTGGATGATGACAGAGATATAAGTGAGCAATATTCAAATCTACTTTGGGATTTACCCCAAATCAGAAATTATTTTAAAAAGGACAGATTACAACCCCTCTTATGTCTTCAACTCATCCCAGCTTTGCTCACCATCCAAACTCAAGGAAAGTGATCTAAAAGCATCCGACTCCAACTCATTGCTACAAAACCAAGAAGGGAAAATGTAGGAGGATTTCCCACAAAAAGAAAATAATCTGGACTATAAAATAATCGTAATTTCTGCAGAGAAGACACTAAACACTGAAAACAGGAATACTAGAGAGAATGAAAAGAACAAATGCCAAATTTTGTGAGTTTGTTGAGTTTTTTTTTTTATTCTTCCTACGATGCACTGCAGGTATTTATGTGGGGGTGAATGCAATATTAAGTGTTTGCTTTTTTAATCCCAGCCTGGGAATGTAATAAATAAAATTAAAACTCACTGGGCATAATTATCCAGAATATTTCCTCATTTGCATGGCCAAATTCAGGGGAAAAAAAATCATATAAAGTTTGGCTTCTGCTGCAGGGCATACATTAAACCTTAGAGCTGATTTGGGAAATGCAAAAAGAGGCTGTGCTTTCACCGGATTTATCCTAACACCCTTCACCTGCAATAGTAATTAATTTCCCATGGGCCCATTTTGACAGTACAACACATGAAGCAATGTTAAGTTCAGTACTAAAAGAAAAGGAGGAAAAAGTAAAAATTATTATTTTCTTCTTACAAGGAAAAATTGATAGTAAAATCTAATGGAACCTACAAACGAAATAGGCGTAAAGCAGGATTTAAAAGGTCAGATCTATTTAGCAAGAAAAAAGAACACTTTAAGCTAATTTATTTAGAAAATGTTATGAAGAATTTTCACAGATAAAACATGGGTAGGGATAGAAAGACAGGGACTAAGGACGCTATTTGTGTTCTGTAACTCGAGTAGTATAGGGAAGCAAACTCATGAATCAAATCAGTATGGTTCTCCCTAATGAGGTAAGCTGTTAACGCCAATCCCATCACAGTGATTATTATGTATACCACATGCTGTTCTCTACATTTGTATGTTCTAGGAGAATTGAAATATGCAGATGAATCTTGGTTTAATAAGGATGGTAATATCAGTGTGTGCTTGTGTCTGCCCACTGATGCTATAGAGATGAAACACTGCCAGGATTCACAAGAAAATATCTGAGGTCAGGTTTACATTCCTCATTGCAGATCTCTGGAATTCCCAGAGTGTTCTGCAAGATGTGCCATCTATCCATCTGACAAGGTGGATTCAACGTGAATCTTTTTTTTTTTTTTTCCCCACCCCCAGGTCACTTAAGGGAACTGAAGTTCCCAGTGTTGTCCTTGACAAGTACTGTCAGTATAGTGAGGGCAGGGTGCCAGCCAAATAAAAATAGGACAACCCAGTCAAAGCTTCATCAGCGCAAATCAACATGAACTGCAGCAATCTGATTAGAGTACCCTAGCAGTTGTAGACAGAGAAAGAAATGCATACATTTATCTATGCATTTATGCGAATCTGAGTCTGAAGGAAAGCAGGCTCTGACTACCCTCATATCTCATTTACGAAGAATGACAGGTTCAACACACAAACGGCCTTCTTTACCCCAAGACTACCTAGTCTCATGTGCTCAAGTGCTAATGGTGTATAGAATTTATAACAATATAACAACGGGTGTACAACACCATACTTCTGCATCTGCCTTAGCCCTGCCTCTGTCCAGGTAAACTTTGCTACCAGAAAGTCAACGATTTCAAGCTATTTCAGCCCTGGCAGGAATAGCAGAATCATATGACATTTCAGGCTCCTTAACAGAGTTTTCTCTGTCACTAGCCAACTTAAATACCACATCCTTTGTGACGGGAGTTGAGGAGATCAGAAGCATTAATGTAACCAACGTCATTGTTAAGGATGTGTCTCAAGAGGATGCGACACATCTAAGGATGTGCCTCAAAAGCCTGGTGGGAGCAACCACTAGTCTAGCACCACCTCGAGGGGCAAAAGAGAGTATCTCCACAGGACGTGTCAAGTCAGAGGAAAACAGTTTTCCGCTTATGACAGCTGTTTGGCACAAGCTGTCCCAACTGCCATGCCTCCTAAGCACTTCTCTTGGCAGAGTTTGGAAGAGCAGGTCAGGGAAACCACTCCAGATCTTACCTCTTTGTGTACACACAGAGTGCAAGAACTCCTGGAAATAGAATTTTCTTCCTTGTGACTAACACTGCAAAGCAGTTTTGTCCCACTGCATGCAAGAAGTGGATGAGATTAAACAACCCGTGCCTCCAGGCCGCAGGCAACAAGGCAGCCCTTGCTGTTGTATTCCAAGGGGTCCATCTGGTGTAAGAGCAGCCAGCCTTGCGCAGCCCAAAGGGAGCATCTGTGCCGTATGATGAAGGGCTGGAAATCCACAGTGTTTCTGGACTGAGGTTTAATGATTTTCTGGCACATTTTCCTAACATCCATGGCAACTCTTGAGCTGCAGTATCTCTTGAGCCCACATTCCTGCATCTATTCTCTGAACAGGATGCCAACCACAGCAAACAACCAACTCAGCTTCAGGACTGAAGCTAGCATTCCAGCCAATTGCTGAACGGGTAGTCCCAGAGCTTCTCAACAGTGTTGCCAAAGTCTCAGGATCTGTGTATTTGTTTTCCTACCCATTTCATTTATTTTTAAATAAGACACTGCCTGAATTTCCCCCAGGCTATGCTTTCCATTGTTTTCCCATACGCAGACAGACCTGCACACCCACTATTCCACTGCCACATTGGAAGAGAAACAGTGCAGAAAGTATTAGTACCTAGCAAAATTCAGTCAGATTCCAACATATTTTGAGATTAGCACAGCTACGACAAAATATATTTTGGTTTGGAATAACAAAGGTACAAAGAGCTGCCCACAACAAAAAGGATGTTTTTAAAACAAGGAACTCAGGCTTCTTAGTCCCAGGATTATCACCTCCCTCCAGACTTCACTTCAGATCAGCAGTGCCTCTCCTCAAATTCCCTTACTCTGACAGTGTCACAGCAAAGATGTTGGTGAAATAAGTTTAAAAGCATCTCACTTAACACTTTGCCAGCTTCCAGCAATCTGTGGCTTACGGATTCATGTACACCTTACTGGCTTTTTCCTTTGTATTTGACCTTTACAGCATCTAACAACATCCAGTTTAATACTATGTAAGATTTAAATTCGTGAGAAACAGCCAATTCTTGCTTATTATTCACCTCCTTCATGCTGTTCCTCATTGCACAACCCTGCCTAGCTCCCTCTTCTCCAGGCTGAAGAGTCCTAGCCTATTTAATATCTCCTTGTAGAGAACAGTTTGTGACACACAAAAGAACAGTGTCAGCTTTAGAAACAACCAAGAGGCCTGAATGACAGACTCTTATAGTCAGAGCTGCACACAGCACCACCTCTGAGCAGCCCAGAGAGGACATATTTATTGGAAAGGGCTGGTCAGGCCAAGGTTGAGGTCAGTGAATACATCCAAATGGATTTGCATTTCATCTTTCAGAAATTGAAATAGAGGTTGTGAAGGGATCACCACACAGTTGTTAGCTTAATTTACTAAGGGAAAGATGTTCCCATAGTTATCCAGTGCCATAGTTAGTTCCTGCCTCCTCCTAACAGCTTACAAAATTCTCACTCTCATTTTGAGCATATTTGAAAGAGGGACAGACACCTCAACTCCAAGAAGCCACAGGATCTCATGAAAATAGAGAGCCAAGTAGAAGGGAATTAAGTTACTGTTCATCAAAGAAAAATACACAAGCTGAACCATCATTCTAGACATCATGGACTCTGCAAAGAAGACATCTCAAGAAAAAACAGGGCAATAAATTGTGCAAAGAGCTTCATCCTGCAGTCGTAAAAATGAATCATGCATTTTTAGAAGCAAACAGGGAAGCAGCAAATGAGTAAAAAGTGTTGTGCCTTCTCCCTCATTTCCTTACATTCCAAAGTTAACGTATATCTCAGGTTAAAAAAAAAAGACACCAAGCCACACCTATGGCCTGCATGATCCCTGCTCCCTGACACAGCACTGCCTTAGAGTGTCTGAGATACATCTACGAAATGAGTCTTCTCACAGGTGGGAGAAAACATGAATTCCTGAAAGATATTTCCCACATTTTTGGTTTGTTTTTTCCTTACGCAGTGTTATTGTTGCTGACATTTCAGAAGCCCTAAAGCAAGAACAAGATACAGCTTTTCCAGCTGGAGGAGAAGCCTGAGCAAATGCAACACAACTGCACAGAGCTGGAGGGAACTCAGAAGATCACTTGGTCCATGCTCACACACCAAGGGAGCTTCACCCATATGTTTGTTATTTCTCACAGACTCATCTCACCTATTTGTAGAGCCTTTCAGTGACAGATTTAACAGTCTCCTCAGGCAGTCTATGCCATGGCTGCTCTCCCATACATCCTGGTCAGGAAAGATTATCATCTCCTTCTGTGCTGCAACAGCCTTTTTGCACCTGAAGACCATTATGCTGCCTTCCCTCAGCAATCTCTTCTGGTTAAAGAACCAGAACTTATTCAATGTTTATTCGCAGGAGACATTTTCTAGACTTAGTTTGTGTCTTTTCATATAGACATGGCCATTCAAGAAACAGTTTGGGCTCTGAATCTGTTTATAGAGGACAGAAGTTTAGAAGCATGACTAGCAATGAACCTAGGACAGGTAAACACCAAGTGGCAATCCCAGATAGCGTTTACTTCACAAGGTTTGCTCATACCACTGCTGCTCCGCTCCGACACATTTGCCAACTACTTTTGCTCACTAGTTCTGTTTCGCATTTCAAGATTTGTAGAGTTGCCAGTTACCCCAAATTTCTAAATAAAGGCTGTAGATGCTAACAGTATTTTGCTATCAATGTCATAGCTCAGGGGTCCTGCACAGATCAGAGGAATTGCAGCAAGCATGCCTTCCTTTGAAGCCAATAAGAGAAAACATTGCATGAAGAAAATAGCAACTGATCTGAGTTTGTGGCCCATCACAGTACCGAATAAACCTCAAGTTAGAGAATCATTATTAGTACTAGAGAAACAAATACTTTTGTCACCACTCTCCTGAAGAAATGAGTTAGGGTTTGTTAATTTGAGAAGGTACAAGATGACTCAAGCCTCCATCCTGCCACATGCACATGCTAGCCAGGGAAGGGAAGTACTGGCAGCCCTGGGGAAAGCAGCCTCATGCCTTTCATCAGTGTTAAAAAGACTGAAAGACCTCTGTGCCAGCCACACTGCCCAGCTGGCTGCTGCACTAGATGCAGCTGTGATTTCTTACCCTGCTGAGTGAGAAGTTTCTGTAACCACATCCCTAACCCATTTCCAGGAGGCTATTTGACAGGCTGAAAAAGTCTTTGCAAACACTGTAAAATACTGAGGAGAGAAAGACTCCATTAGGAAAGAGACATCTGGTTGTGGCTGGGTGTTTTTTGATGTTTTTGTTTTATTTTGGCTTTTGGTTTTACCTTTTTTTTTTCTTTTCTCTAAACTAGAAGTACTTCGGAAATTCTTTCCAGCATGTATCTGTAAAGCCCCTAACATGCTACCTGCAGGTGAAGGACAGGGAGCCTGGCCCTACATTTAAAGCTAGAAACTTAGTGGAGCTCAAGAAAAGGGAGTGAATCCCTTCTGAGTTACAAGCATCTATGAGAAGCAAATGAATTTTGCTTGCCACCTCCCCATCCCTTGACACTGACATCCTCCCTACAGATCAAGGGCCAAGACAGAAAGGATTATTCTGTTCTCATTAGACTTTCTTACTGCTCAGGTTTTCCCCTGGAAGCCCCAGAAGATGCCTCCCTTCCCAAAAAACACTTACAGTGCAAAACACCAGGAGCGAGGGCTGTACGGTCCCTGTAGCCCTGAACTTAATTTTTCTCACTCTGAACTGAAAATAAATTCAAAGAGAGTCTGCATTTATATGTTTGGGCCTACGCCAGATGGCTTTTGGTCAGAGATGGTCAATGTAGTACATGTACTGCTTCAAAAGACTGCATAGATACTCAAAGTCATCTTTCCCTCCCCCCCAAATTCTCTGAATTCAAGGACTTCATGGCACCTTCACTTCCAGACATCTCTACCTTGTTACTTTCTGCTCTGTACCATGCCATAGAGGAGAAATGCCAGCATGATGTAAGAAACTGTATTTTCTGACTTATTAATTCAGTGTAATTCAAACAACCCCTGATGTGTACCTGCATTCCTAACGAAGCAGAAATCCTGAAAAGTCAACAACAAAGAGGGATAAAATTAAATCCACTTCCTTTTTAATATGGAACAGACCTCTATGGCTCAGCAGCATATTTTCTAATTTTGTCTTTACCTCTCATTAGAATGGGGATAAATGCATTGCAGGCAGCTATGACCTCCAACGCTTCACAACAACAGCACTGTAAGCCCCACATCCTCAGAAAAGACTGAGAGATCTGTGTTTTTGGACAGCCACAGAAAACATACACACTACAAACAAAAGAAATAAAATATTTAGCTAGATTAACAGCAGGCATGCAGCAGGGATAATACTGAGAGTCCTACACATGCATTGGTACAAGAAAAATTACTTCCTCCTACAGATTCTACTTTCCTGTACCACAAGGCATTGGGAACAATTTGCAGGAACAGCTTTGTCTTGAAGGAGGTGAAGAAGGGAATATGGCACTTCTTTGCAGGGCTTGTGCAGCAGACACAGCTCTCGTATGAATAGATGGGAGATGCCTCTCCTTGCACAGGATGTGTCACCTAAGGACAACATATAGGTACCATACAAGGGGATGGCAAATCAGAGATAACTTGATATGCAGCAGTAGGAACATTAGTGATGCTGGCACTAAAGCTGAGGAATAGAAACAAGAGGTCTCTTAATGGCAGATGGTGCTAAGTAGTCTTCTTCCATCATCGAGACAGTCCATATTGCTGTGTTCAACTCCAGACTGTATAACATCTTAACATCCTACTGAAAGAAAAGAAGGCATGAGTTTTCTGTGTGTTATCTGCTAATCTCAGCTCTCACGGATACATTCTGAACTGCCCACTCAGCCAGGACCAGAGCAGCTACTGGGTGGCCTTCATTCACAGGATTGCTGCAGCTGCAGGGAGCCTCTGGAGGTCTCTGGCAAAAGTCCCCTGCTCAAAGCAGAGTCAGCAACAGGGTCAAGTTCACAGATGCTCCAAAAGCATCTTTGCTTGGCACTGTCTTCCCAGCCACCACATTTTGCCATGGAAAGACGGCAAAACTGTATATTCCTATGGATGTCTCCATTTTTTGTGTGTAATTTCTGAAAGCTCAGCTGGTGACACAATATTTATTTCCTGAGAAATAGTTACTGAAGATAGAAATAAAAAATATGGGGAGACAGAAGGCATTCATGCCAAGTTCACTTGCACACGCATGTAGTTCAAATACTAGAGATGATGAGATATTCAGGCTTAGTCCCTCATATGGCTCCACTTAATTTAATGAAGGCTGATCACTTTACACAGGGAATCCCAGGGTGTCCATGGAGGTGTGTGTGTGTATAATATGCTTACACAACTAGACTCTCTCTCAAAAACATACTGCTGGCATCAATACTAGTCCCAGTTTATCATCTTTCAAAACAAAGTCATTAACTCTCTTCTTAAGAGCAGGCACAAGTTGCAGAGAGCTGCCTACCCACTGCTTACAGAGCCCAGCTCTGAACGAGCCTGGCCTACAAGCCTGTAACAAATCAACTGCTTTCTAAATAGAGGCATATTTCTCAAAAGACGTTTTTTGCTTAGATAACTAAGACAAATGTCCCATTTACATGTTAATTAAGCTACACAATTCCCATATGCATTAAAATTACAAAAACACTTGCTTTACAGTGCACACAGCAATAAATCTTATAATTAAGAAAGGGGAGATTACATTTCTTGGAGAAGATGCTTTTACAGAGTTTTAACACTCCTTACGATAAGAGAATGAGCAGCTGGATACTGCATGCCTGGAGCCAGACCCCAACTTTCCTACAGTCCAGAGCTGCTGCAATACAGAGCACTAGCTAAACTACGGTGCCTAGTGGAATTACAGTTACTGGAAGTGTCAGACATTTTGTGCCATGAGCAATTTGAACAAGATTTGAAAACATACTCAAGGGTATACCATGCACACTAGAGAGCAATACAGTCTTTAGATCTGAATTCAAACGTCATGTTCTCACAAACTTTCCATCTATATTTTGTTGTAACAAATTATGCCATAATGTAGGCTAGCGGAACCTAAAATTTTCAAAAATGGTGAGGAGGAACACGCTCCACGAATACTTTGTTGTTCAGTCTTTCCCCAGCTCATCCGCTGGCTTAGGTTCAATTGTGTTAGCAAAATAACACAAAGGATTTGCTTCTTGTCTGCATTTTCCTTTGAATTTCATCCCTCTTTCTGTCCCTTACTGCTACATCCACTCTTGACTCCAGTACTGCACCAGCAGCACTTCACCTTGTGAATCTTTGAAAAACTTGTAACTTCCTGACAACAATTCCATAAATTTAACCTCTCTCAAGACGGTGTCCCAGACGTGTAAAATGTGTAATACAATTTGGAGGAAAAAAAAAAAAAATCCTTCCTTCTTCCCTGCAAAACAGCTTCAGTACAGCTATTGGAATTATCAGACAAAGAGAGCTGGGTGTCTCACGGAACAAGAAAGCTGTAACCTCCACTGTGCCAGTGAGGCTCGTGCCCTTCTGGAAGGAGGGGGATTTCTGAATTTCAGCCCAACACTTTCATACACTGAGGGCTTCCCTCTTCCCCTTCAGGGCACCTCTGCTGATACACCAAATCCAGCCATAAGAGAATCACTTTTACCAACTGTAAATCAAATCTTTTTTTTTTTCTTCTTTAAAAATTTACTTTGGTTTTGTGATCATATCTACTCTATGATCTACTCATATCTACTATAGATCTACCTACATCATATAGTACAGACATATAAAGTTAAGACTCTCCAGAGAACCGCATTGGAAGGGAACTGCTTTAATCTTCACTAGATCACGTGTAACTTTTGCTTTTATGTGTGATATATTCAAGGCAATGATTATGTAAAATCCCACCATTCTTATTATGTTTGTATCCTTGCCCTAAATAATTCTATGGTAGATCACAGATTGATGCTTGTCATCCTTGGGATACTGAAGATGAGGAAGACACTTGCAGTAGCATCACAGATTCACATATTGTAACCTGACAAGGAAGGCACTGGAGACGTCCCACATCTGCATCATAACAGAAGAGTTCTTTTCTGCTTCAATATACAAAGACACAAGTTGCCTTTCAATGATCCACTCAATCTTAAAGAATCTGTTTTTCCAAGAAAACAGCAAAATACTTTATTTCTCTTAATTCTCAGGAAAGTTTCCATTTTACTTCCTTTTGTTATATCACCTACATCTTATCAATTCTGTCTACCATTTAAAGAGCACAAAGGTCTCACATAACAGAGGTTTTGCCCACTTGTCAAAAGATTGGAGCTCCAGCAGGCTGATCCCTCCTACAGCTCCACCTCTCTAAGCAACATCTGAAAAAAATACGTTAAATGCTTAAGCTCCTAACGCATTTCAAAAATATCCTTGCTACTCCCTTAACTATCAGAAGCACACGAAATTTCCAGTAATTCCATTTCCATTTTTCAGAACTTAGCTAGATTAAAAAAAAATATATATCAGATTCTATTGTTCCACATACTAACTTCAAAATATGCATTTGCAGAAATAATTCATAAATATTTAGTCACTAAAAATCCATAGGAAGCAAAGGAGAAATTACGAAATACTCCAAAAAAAGTGGTTACTTATTTCCTCTCAACTCTTTATGATAAAATCTGGGTTTCCTGTCAGGTTTCATCTCAGAAGGGATTCAGCTCAGTATTTAAACTGAAATTTGCCTCTGGTAGACACAGATATTTCATCACTACATTGTCCTACTGAATGGGCATTATTTCACACGAAGTATACCATACCTTCATTATAAACATGCTATGCTGTAACGGCTAACAAGAAAAATTGTAAATTATCTACTATAGCAAAACAGATAGTATATTAAGGGGATGACATGTTCTGATTAATCAAATAATTTTTCCTTCTCTTTTGTTCCCCTCTAAAACTTCAAAGCAATCAAGTATTGTTTATGCATAAAATTTAATCCTTTCACCAACCTGTAGTTTGATTGAATTTGCATTCTCTATTTCCTACAAGTCAATGTGAAGAGAGCCTCATGTAATTGAAACCATTTCCCCTCTAGTTCTTCTATCTTTGCTATTAGTAGCTCTATTATGCCTAATATCTGTAATGTTGGCAGATTAGAATTTCACTTAATGCAACCTGTATTTATAAACCACTAGGATGAAAAAAAAAGAACAAATACAAGAAAGAGGAAACAATAATTACCTGTCTTTGATGCCACACAGATCAATGTGTAAATCACTAAAATTCCCCAGGGAGCCTTGCTGAACTAAAATGAGGTCCTTGGGCTGGTTATCAATAAAGATGAGCCTCATACAGCCTTGAAAAGCAGTAATGGGATTTAAACATGGGGAATCGGTGAAATTGTCAGGGCACCCTGTGGGAAAAGAGAAGAGGTAGAGAAGAATATTGGAATGTTCATCTATTTCTGCTGGGATTTCCTGATGCAAGAACTCAGAGGCTCATTATTCCAAGTGTTTTCATTCCTTGTGCCACGCAACCTTCTGTGTTATAAATCCTTCAGTAAGAAAAAAAAAAAAAAAAAAGAGGAAAAAAAAAGAGCAGCCACTGGAAACATCAGAGTATGTGGTTTTCACATGTGCTAGGCAAAAATCAAAATGTGTTTTTTTCCATCTTCTTTAAACTCCACATGTTATAGCAACTGACTCCCATAAAAAAAGCTGTGCAAACTGTAAAATCATTATGGGTTAAATTCTGCTGCTGAGGCCATCCACAGAGTAAAAGGATTAAATACTATGGATAGCAAGCAAGAAAACTATTTGTATCTGAGCTTCCTCAGTATTTGGCCAGCTCTGAAATCCAAAGCCTCCTGTGCATCCTCACCTAGTGTTATATCCAGATGGTTCATCGAGATCAAAGCCTCACTGCAGTAAGCATTACACAGAAATATATTAGATAAAAAAGACAGTTGATGACACTCCCTTTATCTAAATTAATGCTTCCACTCCAAAGAGCAGAAGGTAGTATTTTTCAAGACTGTTCTTTCCATTTTCAAAATTAAGCTAAACCTACATTCATTTTAATGAGCGCACAGTACCTAAATACCTTTGTAGATATGAGCTGTACGTCAACTAAGCTCTGAAGTCTAAAGTCACTGAGCCTGATCAGGAGAGTGATATCAACAGGAATATTAATAATACTAATAGTCCTCAGCTCTGTTAGCAGTTCTGCTCATTCTCTCTCTGTCAGGGTTGACCAAGACGCTTCAATCTCCCTACAGTGCTATATGCACTGCGACTTCATAGGGGGTCTAAAATAAATTATTACAACATTTTCTCTTAACTGCAAACAGAGTGCACCTGGGGAGACATCAATGGTGACCACCTGAGGATCTGCATCATGAAAACCTGTCCTGCATCTGTCTGAAACAACCTACCTCCAAAATAGTAGCTGTTCCCAGAGTAGATCCTTGAGACAGTGGTTGCATGGCTGGCAGTGGCAGCATTGTTATCCAGCGTCAGGGTAATGCGATGTCTTCTGGCATTGATGTTAACAGAATGCCAAAGCCCATCGTGGAGATTGGTCCCTGGCAAAAAAACAAGCACAAAGAGTGAAAAAAGGTGCAGGAGACAACTGTATTCTTCAAAACACCTTTTGCTTCCAACCTGTGATCACAAATATGCAGCTGACTCCAAAATAGGGTGAACTGGCAGCTGAAAAGAACTCATTACCTCTGGAAACAAACTGGCATAGAAGAAAAGGTCTGAGAAAGCTTTTGAGAATTTTTAAGTAGGTCATCACACATTTTAATCTAACCTGGTCCTGGTTCTGCAGGCATTCCAGCAAGCTAGAATGGCCTTTTCCTTTCTGGTAGCACACTATTACCATTTTGTGAGTGTTTGTGTCTTCTTTTCAGTCTCCTGGAAAATGCTCATAGCTCACAGGAGTGCACAGACAAGATCTCTGCTGAGCTTCTGATACTAAACACATGCCTGAGATTGCAGAGGATTAGATTCAGTGAGATGGTTACACCCTCTTTTCAGCTCCAGTATGAAACCTGACAAACTCCAGTAGATGCCAGAAGGATTTGTGTTTCCTAAGACCCTCCAGCACTAAGTTAGTGGACAGTCTTATTGATAGATGTACCAAAGCCTTTCTATACTGGATTTCCACACGGGTCTTGTGAGAGCTGAGACTGTTGCTCTGACCAGAAAACTACGAAGGTGCATGAGAGGTTATGCTACCAGGTAGCCTGTTTCTCTTCCAGACACTTGCACCAACTGGGAAATAACTTTTCTGTGTCCTTATTCTGAAAATCAGTGTTGCATCTCATGGCTCTTGAAATACCCCCACACAGCTACGAAGAAACTCCACATTCTCTATTCTGACAGCCACGAAAATCAGTGGGCAAGCTTCTGACCGCACACATGGTGGTGAAGATCAAAAGTAACCTAATTACAGCTCAAAATATGTTCCCATCAGGCTGGAGTCCCTGAGACCAGGCACAAACAACTAGCATTTACTCTCCTCCATAAGGGAATATTTCTTGTTAATGTAGCTTTAGAAGAAACAAACGAGCACTTAGTGACAAAAAGAGGTGTGAGAACAGATCAAAACAAAATTTAAAAAAAAATGTGGGTGTTAAGTGTATGAAAAGCCATTTTATTATGAATTTGAAAATGAGACAATTTCCACAGCAATGGCTGTTAACGCATGCACAATTTCCATAGAATAAGATGACAGCTTCCCAGCAAAAATGCATGATTTTTCATTTAGAACAAGTCTATTTTGAAGTGAATTATGTTGTTGAGTTTGTGAAGATGTTAAAACAAAGCAGGTCCCATCTAGGGCAAAAATAGGTCCATTTTTGAGCAAGCATGTGTTTATTGTGAGTACCTGATGTCTGCAGGACACGGCACTTGCAATTTCTGCATATTTTCCATGTGTAAGTAGGCAGTTTAGCAATATTTTTGGACAGCACCAAAGGCTGGGCTCAGGTTCATGATTTCAGAACTACATAAAAACAAATATACCCAACGAAATATTGACATTGTCTCAGCTTTGTCAACAATTTAATTAGCACTGCCATAAAGGCTGGAAAATCAGTTTACAGCACTGAATTGCAGCAAGCTAAGGCTGTAGCAACTTTCATGAATAAGGATAGATGTAGAGCTGCCTCATTTTCTATCATAAAGGGGACTGAAACGCATACGGAACAGCTCTGCTTTGACAACTCTGTCAGATTTTATCTCTGCTTCTTTTAATAGACACATCTGCCCTCTTTTAGTCCGTACTGGGAATATTTTAAAACTACAAATTTTTAAACAGCTGCTCTTTTAGAAAATACTATTATTATTATTTAGTTCCATCTGAGTTCCATCAGTCTATTACTCATCCACCTTTGGGAATTGTGTAGTTAACCTACCCAGAAAATTAATTTCCCAGCCTCCCACCCAGCATGCCTGCATAGCAGCAAGGGATGTGCAGAGGTCCTGGGCTGAAAACATTTCTGTCTGTGATGCCAGCACAGCTTATATAGCTCACACTGGGATGGCAGCTGGGCTACGCTGGTCCTGCCTCTGTTGCACAGTCTGAAATTGTTTCCCTGGTGTCTCTGGGAGCCAATGCATAGCTGTTCTGGCAACTGTTTACAAACAACTCCTCCTGAATTTTAGGTAAGAGAAGCAACCCCATTTCACCCTCTTGCATCCCCCCAGCTGCACAAAGCAACGTGCAAACTGGCTAAGGGGACCAACGAGGGGGTGTGAGGAGAGGAAGCCCATAGTCAGCCTCTCCTCTGAGTGTAGTGTGAAGGAAGAGTGTAAAGGTTCAGGCAGAGGAAGAAATTCAGCTCTGAGGCTGCCTCAGCTTGTGCTGGGGAATGGTACAGTGGCTGAGCTGGCTCCCAGATGACTTCAGCACAATCTGAGGATGGAGGTCTTCATGTGACCTGACTGAAGAAAATTTATCTTGACTATTTAAGAACACAGAGGCTAAGTTAATTGTCAGGTACACTGTGTGTGGAGATCGCAGAATGCCAACTTTCCATGTTTAGACCTACCTCAAGCTGCACAGAGTGGTTCTACCACTGGAAAGCAAGAGAAAATTTGAAAAGACAAAGGAAGATGAGGTGCTTCCTTATTTTATCATCCTTTCATTCTGTGTGGTTAGACCTTTGTATTTTAAAGGGGAACAGATGAGAGTAAACGAAACTAAAGTACCTTCACTGATTTCCACCGGGTTCTGCGTCTCTTTTTGAATAAGTAGTGTCAATCTCCCACTATGAAGGTAAACCAAGAGAGGTCCCGAATTTTCAGATAATTCGGTGAACAGAAGCAAGCCATCTTTATTCCATGTTCGAAACTGGAAGCTGACAGACAAACCATCAATCTGAGGAGTGCCGGGTAGTAGCAAGTAGCTTCGACTGGCACTGACAAAGGTGATAGGAACAATTTGTGGTTCTGAGCAAGAAAAGGTCACATTCCCCTGCAAATAATAAAAATCAAACATAGTCAACACGACGATTTTTTTTTCGGTCATCCCAAAACATCCATAGTTAAATAAGATCACTGGATTTCTAATGGCCCTCCAGGCTGAAATAGGTACTGTTATTCAGATACAAATCTTTGTAACTCATTAGGAAATGTATCTTTCTATTCTTGGAAAACACATCTGACTTCAAAAATTTACTTTAACTCCAAATGGAGGGGAAGGGAGGTCAAAAATCAAAACCTCAGTTCCCTGAAGGATCTAAATGTGTCCAAATGTCCCATATCAAGACCATGCCTGGGTGCAGAAGGGCTCATCTGGTAGCCCAGACAGACCATTTCCACATGGAAACATCTGCTTTGTCCACTTGAACCTTCATGTGCTGCAGGATGTGATACAAACGTTCTGTGTTGGCTCTGCACTGAAGGGTCTACAGGGGTGTGAACAAGGCAAGCTGCAAGTGAAGAAACACAGCATCCCCCAATGCACAGGGATCTAACAAAATAGACTAGATCTATTCTAAATATAAGCCAAAATGCAGCCATTAATGACAGTACCTTTTTGCCCATTTACACCAATGCTACATAGCCTTAAAAGTAAAAACTCTCTCATCTACTTGAATCTACTGCCTGGGGCAAAACATGAGGCAAAATTCCTGGGCTTATTTCAAATGTTCCATATATAACTTGCAGTATCAGTATTGGTTGTTTTCTTTTACTCAAAGTGACACAGCCCTGCGCTACTCCAAATAATAAAAATCCCCTTAATAATAATAATGCAAATAATTAAAAATTATTATTATGAAATTATTTCAAAATTAATAAGGAAACTCAAGAAAAAGTCACTTGGATACAGTACTTAGAGTAGGATGTAACAATAGTGAGTTTTCCTGGCCAGTGCTAGGTCTCATGGTTTCCAAGGGACATTTTGCGGAATTTTTAAAACATTACATACACAGCAAGTGTGGTGAAATCCAACATCATTTCAATGCCAAACTTAGTTGATTACCTCAGCCATCCAGCCCTGAAATCAGTGGTGCTATTTACCCAGAAGAACAGCACATTTATTCAAAGCAGTCAGCAGAATCTGTACCAGCATGTATCACTGTAGTTTCTAGACGAAACAACTCAACCGTTTTGTTCAGCCATTGTAGATTACCCAACCAGGTCATTCAAGACATGTAATAAAATCTTAACAATATATAAAGCCAGGATGCATTTAAAGCCACTCCAAGAGATTGTTGCAGCCAGCCTGCTTTGAACTAGGCTGTTCTGTAAAATACCAACTAGAATCTGACAAAAACGTATGAGTAAAAGTCTTTCTCCATGGTACTGCTTCTCATCAGCGCTGGTACCTCACTCTAACAGGATAATTATAATGAACAGCACTTGATGGATATGCAGAAAGTTGCACAGTGCTTGTGGAATTCTTCTCTGAAATCTCAGACAGCTGATGGAACTGTTCCCTATCACTTTCAAATGTCTTTCTAATATTTATTTTAAAATAGAAAATGAACTGTCAGAAAGAGACCAAGTTATCCCTCGATGAAGCAACCCTTGATAGATATATATCTATATCAAGTTATTTACATATTTCCTACCCAGTTAGAAGCAGAATGCTACATACCAGACTTAGCAATGACAAAAGGTCTCCATGGGTGTACCATGTTAGAATGAGTTTTTAAATATAAAGTTTATCCAAATTCACCCGAACATTAGTCAGGTGGGAAGTAGAATGGAAATTTGCTCTCAGCCTTTAAAAAGTTTTTTACTACCTGCTGGGTTTTCTCTGCATAAAAGAAGCCACAAGAGCTTTTTTTTTTTGTTATTTTTGTTGTTATATTTCCACCTCCATTTTCAATCAAATTCATGACAAATTACACAAAACAAAGGCAGTCAACTGTAGTAGTATACATAAATATGATTACCTTTCTCCAGAGCTTTTTAAAGGTTTAGACATTTAAAATGCCAATGACAAATTTTCTTTGGAATTTTAGACATTTAGACAGTGATTCAAGTAACTCTGCACAAAGTAATAAGACACTTACAGACCTTATACATACATAACAACGGAGCTTGGAAGAAAGTTCAAACGTTATCTGAGTCTGCACTCAAGTATCTAATTTGCTCCACTGGCAGTGGGAGACCGTAACAAAATGAAAGACTGTCGAGGGGAAGATTTGCAACAATCATATAGGATTTCTGTTTCAAAGCTCTTCATAGATTTTTACCTATCAGCAGAACAAGCTCTGCCTAGACTGACTTAATGGTGCTGGAGAAGTTGAATGCTAAGATGAAAAAAACATATTTGCAATGCACAACAAACTTTCAGTCAACCTTAAAATAAGCCACTGTAGCCAATATGCTTCAGCTGTTTGCAGCAGCACTATAGCAGAGCATATGCAGGGACCCAAATCTAAGGCCAAATTTGTCTGCTTCTGATATGAGGTTCTCAGCATGTGCAACTAGTCCTAAACTCATGGATTGCTGTGACCCCTTGAAAAACTCCAACACTCTAGTTATTCACACTAGCTAGTAATTCATGCCATCTGGGATCCGCACTGAAGCCTCGTACTGGGACAGGAGCAGCAGAGGGCTTACTGAACCCATGGCCAATGCTTGGACATATGGGCAGGATCTACACTTCTCCTCCCATGCTCAACCAGGCGAGATATCAAGATCTGTAGCCTCTCCATTGACTACACTGAAGCAGAGCAGGTGTGATCCCACCTGCCACAAGAACAAGCAGGTGAGAATACATCGAGGCAGTACTGCAATACTCTGTGTACACCAGACTAGAGGGACATATGGGGTATAGAAAAGAGGCATGTTTGCCCTTTGGGAAGGTTCTTTTAACAAGGTATTTTTGTTACTCTTATTCAGTAACTGAGACCTCCATGATATAAGGTGTAGTAAGTAACTAATTTTAGTCAGAGCTAAAAACTAACACGGATATTTAGGAAAAAATGTTAAATAAATCAATTGATGGCATGGGAACTTAAATCAGTTCAACTGACTCATTTAGGAGGCAAACACCTTCTTAAAGCAGCATTCCAGAGCAAAACCAGATGATGTAGTTAATATACACCAACAACAGCTGCTGTCATCTTTACACTGACCAATGCTGTCTACCTTCCTAGAGGCAATAACATGAAAATTTGAAAAAGAAATACACAACAGTTACTTTGAAGAATGTTCATCCACTGAAGTGGGATCCATTCCCACTGCAAAAACTGTTAAATTTACCCTGAATGTTATTCTCAGACAAATCATTCCAGCAGGTTCTAGTCAGAAAAGTAAACAGCTCCCTCTAAACCTGCATCTGATCAGGAGCATTTTGCTTTAATTGGCAGCAGTTCCGGGACTCTCCAGGGTATATGCAAGACTTCTGGCAGACACTTGATTTTATAATTGAACCCAGTTTAACTGAAAAGTAAAAGCTCATTGGTTAGGAAATGGGATAAGAAGAGTCCAATCCCTAGAGAAAATAAAGGAGATGCTCAGCTCTACCCAGCTGCTGAAAACTCCAGTTATCATGTGCCATTTGAGAATTCCATTGAGTCCAGCGTCTCCAGACTGATTAATGACTGCTCTAATAAGCAGCAAAATCTTTCCAAAAGAATTCTTATTGTTCTAAGCCTAGAAATGCAATGGAGATATTTGCAATTTGTTCACTGTCTGCCATGACACTTGTGTCCAGACAAGAGTGCAAGCACCCTACATTTCTCCAGGCGGGGTATGGTCACAGGGGTGGTTCTTGTTCATGTAAGATGTTGAATGAACAGGTGACAGCACGTTACAGCATCTTATGGAAGAATCAGAGCCTTTCCTACTAAAAAGAGAATGGAAAAATACAGCTGCTCAGTGATGAGGATAAAAGTGAATTACATAGAAGATCCTCTGAGCCATAAGCCTCATCCACTACTGACTGGAGTCTTTCCAGTGACTTCTGTGAGACTTCAATAAAACCTGTGTAACTTTAATGAACTGTTTCAGCCTTTTCTGGCTTTTCTTCATGTAGTGTTACGTGCTGTTGGGTGAAGACAGAAGACAGGTGTGCCACCACAGTCAAGGCAACTGGTGACACGTTTCTTATACATCCCACTCACTCTCCCAGAATACTAATCAAAAGTAATATGCACGTGGGAAATTATTCAAACTGACAGCTGAACTGAAATCCTCAACATTTAGCCTAACAAAGGATACAGGCCAAGATCACAGCTTGAACAGGAAGAACAATAAATGAGTACTTCTGAGCTTTCATTCTACCTGTGGCTTAGAGAATCAAATGGTCACTTACTTTCCTCATTAATCACTCTATGGATACTATCCAATAAAAAGGATATCTTGTTTTCTGCCGAGAAGTAGAAAGGAAGATTTCATATGACAGGTAGAGGGACTAAAATCCCAGGCCTGGCTGAGATACAAATGTGGGTAAACTGGCAAGAATACCTCCAGCTTGGAAATTGGAGGACTATTTCTATCTGTGAAGAGATTGGGCTTGCAGATGAATTTGCAAAAGCATAACAGAGAAAAAAGGTGACCTCTGATACAGTTTTAAAAGGATAAGATGAAAGATGATCATTTAACTCTGAGCAACTGGATTTTAACAATGGGGGCGGTCCCTTCAAATCCTGGTTTTAAATTAACTGTGTCAAGCAGAAGAGATGTCAGGAGACCCACACAGATTTCAAGTGCTTCTCAAATCGAGACACATTGCTAAGCATTGAATGAAAAGCAAATCGAAATGAGATACCAGCTCCAGCCTTCCAAAATAGTGGTGCAAATTGTCTTCAAACAGGATGTGGGAGCACCAAGACACATGGTGCTACTTGAGCTAGGACCTGTCTCCACTGAATGAACAACTAGTCCATCCCAAGAGAAGCACTCATACTTTAAGAGAAGTTCCTATACTGAGGTGGGTTTCTCTTTCTCTGAGCAAAATTTCATGACAGAAATCATGATAGGAATCTGAAATCAATCCTGATCCAAGTTTCATTGAAATTAACATATCCTTCTGATAATCACCCCTGTGATTGAGAACTGCCCTATCTTTACTCACTGTAGGTATCACATGTCAATAAAAGGCCAATTGTTTATCACATTGACTTAAGTTGTTTACATTAAGATAATGTTCATATGTGGAAAAGTAAAACTTAACAAATAAGAAAGCTTCAAAAAACCCGAAACACTGTGACCATGACAGAATCAGGGATGTGATGCTTGGCTAGACATTTCTGTATGTTCTTTATCTTAGACTCCTAAGTTATGTCACTGGCCAGAAGCAGAACAAAGGATTTTACTGTTTTTATGCCCATAGTAACTGTACAATATTGTTTCATTATATGGTACAATAGCTAAGAGCTACTGACAAAAGATGGAAGCATATATAGAGTTAATTTGGAAAAAATATGCATCATTTCCTTCAGAGACAGGAAAAGGAGAAAAAAAAAAAAGCACAGGAGAAAACACACACAAAAAACCATAGAGCACTTAATATTTTCCCTTTTTGAACAACAAGCAGCAATGAAGCCAGCCTTTCAAATTCATCTTGCCAGAGTGAAAAATATAGAAATCTTAGATCAAACTGGCAACTTAGCACAATTCAAGCCCAATTTTTGTTCTAATTCAGGGCAAACTGATCTACAGCTTATTAGGTTTCATTGCCTGTAACAAAACACAGCAGTAAGAAAAGTTTTAAAAAATTATTATGAAAACAGAGCCACATCTACCTTAAAACAGAAAAGCGTTTAAAAAACAATTTTTATAAGTTTTTCTTTTATTTATTAGTTTTTCTTATTAGATTTTCCTCTTTTAAACTCCAATCATCTGTGTAACAGAAGACACACAGCACAGCACCAGCCTGAATCGGTACGAACTGCACACGCTCCAGGCTCTTGACTGTGGCAGGGTCAGCTTGCCCCTTTCGGTTATGCTGTGCAGCCAAGTACCAAGCAGTTCCCAGGGCCTTAGCAACTGGAACAAGACCTTAAAAAAATAAATTTAAGCCTTGGCTTTATAGTAAATTACATTGTCTCCCATTTTCCTTATCCCCTGCTAACTCCTATGACAATAATTAGCCATCTCTCTTGCTCTCCTACAGGGACTAACAGCCTTATCACCTCCCGCCTTGGAACATCCTCCTCTGCTCAGCAGGCACTAACTGCCCTATTCACTCAATTTGACTACCCAGATAATGTAATAAATTAAACTCGGAACAATTGTTTCTAACCTGCAATTTGATGAAGGCTGATGACTCCCAAAAAGGCCTTGTTTGCTCAAAAACATCTTTTTTTTTTTTTTTTTTTCCTGCATATGTCAACTAGTCTTACAAAAAAAAAATACGGTCTCTCTCCCTGAAAGACTTGCTTCACTTGTGGTAATCACAACTATCCAAATCCTAACACAAAGAGACTTTCATATCAAGAAAAGGAGAGTTTATTATTGCCACTACATGCTGGATTAAATATTTACAGCATAAAAGTCTTTAGAATTGTAGACAAAGCCAACTGAAATCAATGGGAAAACTGTCATTTAAAGAGATTTTATTGCAAGATCTTGATTGAGGTGACACGCTTAATTTCTTCCAAAACAATCCTGTTATACCATTCAGCAACAATAAAATGGGACCTTAAATTAACGTTATTTATATGGACTTTTCTTACTATTCCCACTGCAGGTAGGATGTGAAGGAGACTCATCTGAAGACCCAGTGAGCAGATGGGAAGATAGAAGAAATCACAAAAAGCTATTTTTACAGAAACCAAATATTTCTGGAATACGATTCCCTTGCCTTACCTAAAGAACAGCAAATTCAGTTCTCTTTTTAATGTGCTTGTGTGACTCAAGCTTTCATTAAATAATTGGGTAAAACTTTTTTTTTTTAAATAAATTAGTCCTATCGGAAGTTGTGAAAAATGTCACTAAATAGTTCCAACATTTTTTATTTACGATTCCTATAGTCTGACTGCAGTGCAAAACCTAATTTAAAAAAAAAAAAAAAAAAAAAAAAGATCTAAGTGAAAAACAAAATTAAAAAAAAAAAAAAAAAAAAAAAAGTATCTAACTCCTCATTCTCCAGACCCTAGTAGGGGCCTTCACAAATCACCAGCCTGATGTTCACAGATATATCAACACTTGCAACAGTGCTTTGGTAGAACGAGATGTGCATAGACAAGGAAATTCTTCTCAAGATGAAGGTATCTCAAATCAGCTTAATAAAATAGCATGTTTGGATTCTCTATAAAAGGAATGAATTATTAGTTTACATTCTCCTGTCACTAGGTATCTTTCCTTGCTCTTTGATGTTGGCAATTGGTTATTTCCCTGAGGCACTACAGTGATGCATTTACATGTCACCACATCCCTTGCTGTGCTGAATTGTCACTCCCAGATTCAACATGGCAGGCTGACGTACAAATTCAAGCACATCTGAGGGCTGACAACTTCTGCCTTACAAATATCCTGCACTCCTCTCAAGTAAGCGCAGGGTTTGCTCTGCTAAATAAAAATAAAACTCCAATCCCTATTAGCCGAAGGCAATGCAAGCGAAAGGGGAACAGGGTTTTCCGCAATTTTAGCCAGTTCATAGGGTGGAGCACTGAGAAGATCAAACACCACAAATTCCATGACATCTTCAGTTCTTTTATTCAGCTAAACAGCTTCTTATTTTGGCATCACAAATCAGTGACACACAAAGACTTAAAACCCTGGACACAGGTCACCTTACAGCAGTTTCTAAAGGTGCAACCTTAATCTAGCAGTAGGTAAACACCGTTGGCCAGGATGCTATAGCTATTTCAAGGATGCTATACCCACTTTCTGTTAACCACTCCCTCAGCCAGATGTATTTAGTAATTCTCAATGGATTTCTCTTCCTAGAACTTGTTCCATCTTCTCCTGTATCTACATACACTCTTAACAAGCACAAAATCCTTCAGTGAAGGATTTCACCATCCCAGACATCAACAGGTCAAAGATCCTTCTGTGAAGGACAATTCCCTTTCTGTTACTTGTAAATGTGGCTCCAACTAGCTTATTTTCCTGCCCCTAGCTACTTGCCCAGGAAGCACGAGTAACTGCTGTACAATTTCTCATAATGGGCAGTCTGCACTTCTTTTGTGCTGAGAAGACAGCTAGTAAATAGGGCAGATCTTTAGATTATTTTAAAGCATTTGCAGAGGTTTCCCAAGGGTCCAGCCCTAAAACCATGACAGTGGTAATTACAGAAAATTGACTTCTCATAACCTCTTGCAATTAAAATCACTAGTCGCTTTGGAGAGCAAATAAAAGATCCTCTATCATTTTGCCACAGTCAACGACCTAGGGGAGGAAAAAAAAGCAAAACCACACAACAACAAAAAAAACCCCACAACGTGCCATCAGGGACAGAAGCAGCCCCAGAGAGAAGCAGGTAGCCTGTCCAAACAGATAGGGCTACCACGTAGAGAGGTTAAGTATCAGGCGATATAAAAATGGAATTCTGAAGGCAAGCTCCAGTTCAAAGAGACAGGCTCTGCCTCATTATCTTGAGATGTTTTCTCAAGGGGATTTATTGCAAGTCTGACAACTGCAAATGAGTTACAAAAAAGAACAGGCAAAATTATAATCACAGCCAGCACCCAAGAGTACAATACATACTACAGTACCCTGTTATTGACAACCTGTAGTTTCTTCCTCTGATTTTAAATGCAGATGATTTGGGACCATTATTTATACGGATGAAGAAACACTTCATAAGAGGAAATCTGTACCTCCAAACCTGATGTATCTTTCTCCTGCTTATGTGAAAGATGTCATCAGTAAAAAAACCCAAAAAAACAAAGCTGATGGGTATGAAAACCCACCGGTTTGGCGCACTGACTGTGTCAATGTTCACCAAGGTACAGAGGATGAAGCAGAGACTGAGTGTTGAAGGCTGTCCCCATTCTGGAGGCAAAAACTAATTTATCTGAGTATTAACGGCTTTCTCATCCCAAACCAGCCAGTTTTTCCTCACATATATTTTGTTAAGAGACAAAAGTATTTTGGGGACTAATAGCCCAGAGCCACCTCTGGTCATCTCCAGCATGGGGGGGGAGGGAACACAACTACACACCACGGTGCTGGAAGAAGTGTGATTACAAGGCCCTGTGTTTAATTACTCTTCTGTGCTGTTCATCACATTTCCACTCCAGACAACCTTAGCAACTACAAAAACACAAAGCAGAGAAGCTTGCAGCTCCCTGGGGATACAGATTGTTGCTTGAAAACCTCAGTGAACTTCAAATAAAAGTATTTAGTACAGAGGAAGTCTAGCAGGCAAAAGACTACATTTAGCAAGAACAAGTTATTTTGAGTAAGTAAATTGCTAGGGACTGGGGAAGAGCAGGAAGACGGGAGAGGGAGATCAGCCTGTGAAAGCTGGAAGTACCTGAGAGTTGCTAGAGGAGATAACCCGCTGTGATGGAGAGGATGTTGGAAAACAACAGACTTACGGGGGCTATTTCCTATAGAAGGATGTTCATCTAAGATTATGAGGCACTGTGAGAGTGGCAACATTTCCGTGCATTTTGCATACACAAGTGTCACAGTCATAGCACATAGCAGCTCATAAATCTTGCAAAATGCAGTACAGCAGCCAGTCTTTGAAAACTATTGCAAGAAAATCATTATTTCTGTGAGGGAGTTTGAAGGATGGGGGCACATCCCATCTACCTTAAATTGACGAAAGAAGCAGAATTCCTAGACCTTCGATCTAGTATTGGCTGACTCAAGTAGTGTGATAACAGAGTTTCGTTGCTCAGGGCCATATTATACCGAGACAATACCCTTCAGAGAAAAAGTACATTACAAAGTTTTTCTTTTCCCCTTAAGGAAGGCCTTTGTATTACCCAGCTGGCAAAAAAAAACAGCTGTTTAATGACCTAAGAAACAGATAAGGGCTCTTTTCTCCTCTTTGAAAGTAAGCTGAGAGAAAGAGCAATTTAACACAGTTCATAAGATTTGTGCCTTAGAGTCCTAAGTCAGAGCAATCAAACTTGAGGTTATTAAAGCAAAGTCTCCCAGTCCCAGGCTAGGGGAGCATCCTGGAGGTGGTGTTTGACTGCCAGCAACACACTGAAGGACTTCTTATCCATCATCTTTCCATTTTCCATTTCCCTGTGTTTTCAGTCTTGCACTAGGCAGGGAAAGTGAGGAAAGGAAGGACTTCTTGTGGTCTTCTGGCTTACTTTGTTGTAGCTTCAGTCTGTTTATACACATCAATACAAACTAGAAGATGCCATGAGAGCCAGAAGCAGTTTCACCTCCACGTTCTCCAAAGACACAGTATTAGCCAAAAGGCAGATATAAAAGCATGGTGCAGGAGTGAGGCATAAGCTAAACAAAGAGCTGAATTATTTACAATTCATCAAGGCTGCATGGGAGCATACTGTTCCCCCTTCTTATAAAATAAAATATTAACTTATTTTGCTCATTATATATTAAAACACATCCATAATCTTGGACATTATTAGGTGTGAAGTTACATTTATTTGTTATGTTCGTAGGCAGGATAAACCATAGTTGTTTTTGCTTTAGCTCTACTGTCCCACATTTAGAGGCACTAGTAACAGGTCAGTGGCTCTCGGAACAGCCAAAACACTGGATTTAAGGGGCAACACAAAGGAAAATATTTCAAATAATAAAAGATACATTTATTCTTCTCTATAATACCAACTCAAATAGCAGAATAACATTTTGCCACTACTGTACTCCACACAGTGATGTGAAATAGTTCAGAAAAAAAATAATTATCTGAGTTAAGCAGAAAAAAAAGTCTCCTGTGACTTCTATCATGCCATCAAAAACACACATTTTAATCCTAGAAAAGGAATTTAAAGTTTCTCCAAACAACTTCTAATACACCTATAAAGTCAGATAAATGTATTAATTTCCATCTGTGTCCTTCAGTAACTCTCACCACAGCAGTCAGCGCTGGCTGGTGTTAGCCTCAGCAATATCAATTTAACAAGCTAATTACGCCCATAACTATCTAAATCTGAACTCCATTCATTCAGTGCAGCCAGCAGCACCCACAGCATGGAAGTAAAGAAGGAAAGCATACGTTATTGTCTCTTACCACAGTATAGATCTGAGGTTTGCGCCTTTTTGCCAGGTCAATTATATTCACTCCGTTGTAATAAAGGTTCTCAATGCACCCATGGAAATTTTTCCTCTGAAAGGTTCCTGGTTTCCCCGGGACAGGAATCCCTCCAAAGCTGAGCTTTTGGAAAGAATAAGAACAGTATTAAGTTATCACTCCAAAAACAAGAGGGCAGAGCCCCACTCCATGCAGCCAGCCAGGATATTATCTAAGAACCAAGTCACATTAACAGCATCGTCTGCGAGCACGGAGCAACCAAGTCACATTAACAGCATCGTCTGTGAGCACGGAGCATGGCCCGGCAATTACAGGTCACACCGCTCCACAGCTGTTAGAGAACTGCTGCTGCTGCCACAGACAGCTCACTGATTTGGAAACAGCTTTTAAGTGCCTTGACACACCACTTCACCAACCAACAACCCCAGCCCCTCACCCAGGAACACCCAGTTCACAACGTAACATTCAAATAGTCTCCAGCCCACAGGCCCCACTGGAGGCTGTCACCCAGCAGCCGTCTGTGGCAGGCAGGGACTGCCAAGCAAAGGGCAGGCAGGGACTGCCAAGCAATGGGGGAATAAACTCCTCCTGCCCACGGAGCCTAGGAGCTGGAGTCACCCCTCTCCATCAAACATGTATCTGAACGGTTCTGGTTTCAGCCAGTGGAGGTTAGTATCACACACAAACTACCCCATTTGCACCTTGCAACCGTTTTGCATTAAATTTTGCTGTGTTTCGGTCTTTACAATACTCTCATATGGTATTTGGGACTGAGCAAACCGTTTTGCATTAAATTTTGCTGTGTTTTGGTATTTACAACACTCTCATATGGTATTTGGGACTGAGCCGTGTAATGGAGAACTTCTGCAGGTTACACATTTAAACAAAACTGCTTTGTTGTTGTCTATGTACTGGAAGACGTTACTATTGTGCAGATTACAACTCATCAAAAAACACAGAAAACCCAAACCCCACAACCCAAAAAACTTCTGATAATCTTATTTTCATTTTCCAGATAACATAGCTCATTTCTAATTAGCTTCACTGGCCCTTTTGGCAAAGTCTTACTGCTGGTATTGCTGGGTTTTTATTAATTTTTCCCATCGCAGCCAGCAGCATCGTGAGTGATATAATGCAGGTGAGGATCCTGCAGCTGACACACTTCAGAGCACTGCCAGCACATCAGAAGCTGTGCTGCAATCCTGCTGCATCCACTGCAGCAAGGGCACCCACTGCTTTACGGTCACTGCCAACACGCTGACGGCTGCTGGAACCTGGTCAGCCTTATTCCTCTGTCACTATTCCTAACAGCTCGCCTCAGCTCATTCTTACAAAAATAAAGGGAAATTTGGGGGTAATTTTTCCTCCTACTCCACCTAACATGCCAGGGTACATTAGCAAATTAAACCTCCCTAGATAACCTTGAAAGCACTTCTTTGAAAACAACTCCTTAATGAACTTCTACCTCAATTGTATTAATTGATCACTTCAGAGAAATAAAGAGTGAAGAGACTGCTACTTTACAACACTTGCAGGTTTGTTTTTGGCATGAGGGCTTATGTGGTAGCAATGGTTTTTTTTCCAGTGAGAATCATTAGTTCTTCCTCAAAACACCAGGCTTTCCTTCTTTCATATTCTATTCTCTAAGTCTCCTGCTTAGGGACCCTGTACTGGATTCAAAACCAGAAGAAAAATCAATATCAATTATGCTGCTGCATTATTATGAAAACAGTTTCCTTTGTGATCGGTAATAATTTTAATTACCAAACTAATGGTTTTATTACCCTTAGTAAGGCCTTTAATCCCCAAAGTATGCTGAGATAAGCTTTCAATAGACTCTATGGTTGTAATATTTGATTGAAAGATTGTCTCATGGCAAAAGGAAAGAAAACACACTGTGTGAAAAACTAAGCACCAAGGGCCAGGACTGAGTGCCACAGAGGTCAGTTGTGATGTTGATTTATGCCAGCTGAAGATCTTCTGTACCATGCTCCTCATTTTGGAACATCTGGGAAAATGTTCTACAAATTACATTGGAGCCTGAGTTTTCCCTAATTGGCATCAACCTTGTAGCAGGAAGCAAGGAATTTTATTACTTTGAAACTAGTTTAACCCAGGACATGACTCAATCATTTGCCTTTTCTCAACTTCATCTTAAAAGCAGTTACAGCTTTAGCTCTTGCTAGTTCAGTCTGAAGCTGTTCCAGAATTTCACTGCCCAAAAGGCTGGGACCTACTTCCTACTTCCTTACTAAATGTGCTAATGATTTGGTACAGAAAATTTTTGAACGTTGTCAGGGGACGGGTACCACTCTCTCCACCCTGCTTTGTGAAATGCAAAAAAGGGGGATTCAGCTGGAACGCGAGAGGAGCAGAGAGCAGGCACCTGCCACTGCCAAGCTGTCTACTTTTGTCCGTAGGGTGCCCTGGGAATTGATTCTTTCTAGGGAAATGAATCCAAAGTGCAGAGGGGAAACTTGTGGTGTCTTAAGCAATGAACCACGCCAGCTCAATGCATCCAGACAGGGTGATGGCTCTGACTGTGCAAGCATGACCCTCTGCCTTGTGGGCTAGCAAGACTCAGTAGACAAGTGCGTGAGGATAAAAATGAACATGAATAATTTGCAAGCAGGTGTGCACTGGTGGGGGAAACAGATGAGAAAGTGCCTTGCATATAGATATAAAAGTTTTTAAGATTTTTATTTACTGACTATTAGCCATAAACACTGAACTGCTGGAGTGATATAAACTGTACTCCGTCACACCTTGGCTTCATCACAGGGGAGCACACCAGCCTTGGGTTTTATGGCCAGTCAGGATGCTTCCTCTGCTCAGTACTTCCTTGGCTTAGCTGCTCTGGCTCCCCAGACCAGGATGTTCAGCATCACAACCCCAGATGTGCAAGGACCTGGGTCAGAGCTAGCTGTCTTAACAGTCATGCTCAGGATCTTCTACTCCTAGTGAAAGACCATGGTCTTTACCTGTTTATCTCCACACGGAGAACTGTAATCCAAGCAGGTGGTGGCTGGATAGAGGCACAACTCGGAGCTGCTATTCCCATGGTCTTGTCAATCAGATACAGGGATGGTGCACAGTGATCCCATTAAAATCATATTGGAGCTGATGACACAGCACCTCTCCCTAGAGATAAGTGCGGTTGTTCCCTGAAGATTTGGCTAGAACCCAGGTTACATCTTTTAGTTTAGCTCAAAGTTTGCCATACTTTGAAGAATAAGCATTATCCAACGTATATTTACCCAGAAACTTTCCCTTTTCTGAGACTGTTGTATACAGAGTTGCACTGACATAGTCTATGTTTGTTAACTATGAAAGGGAGCTCCCTGGGAAGGAAACATTTAATAAAGAAAAGATCTTTGCTGGAAAGAAACAGCTCATAGGGTGGTTGCTTTCCACCACATCCATTTTATACCAATTCAGCCTCCTCTCCCAGGTTACAATCTAAAGGGCTTCACACACCTCATAATCAATATCCAGGTGATCTGAATCCCCCTTCGTTCGGAAATGCTGGGTGTGCTTGTCCACTGTGAAGTTCACTTGCTTGTTGAAGCGCTCTATGAGAACCGAGTGCCAGTGCTGGTCATCCAGGAGACTGCCCAGGGTGACGGACATGTGGTTGTTACTGAAGTGCAGATTGGAATCCCCTGGAGGGGCAGAGACAGGGAGAAGACACCAGAGTTACCTCCAGGCCCTTAGCTGAAGCATGGGGACTCAAGGCGAGCACAGAACAATGCTCCTAGATGCAAACTGGAACTCTGCCTATCAGAAACAGACCCTTGACAAAACTTACTGAGATTCTTTGGCCATCTTATTCATATATGTGTGTATACACACATGCATGCATACACACATTTTTTCCCCTGAAATCCTTGTGATAAACGGGGAGGTTTTCCCCATGCTGCACCCACACATCGCAGCGTGCAGGGCATCACTGCTCCGCCTGTGCCCTTGGTTCTGCCGTGCATTCGAGGCCCTGGTGTTTTAAGAGCTCCCTTCAGGTTGCACCAAAATCTCCTGTCTATTCACACTGACAGACCACTCCTGACACTTCAGCTTCAACTATGTGATTTTTGTATTTTAACAAGAAAATTGCAGTTTTCTGTTTTCAGAGGAAAAAAAAGCCACAAGTCAGTGAAGCAACATGAACGTAAGTGTTTTGTTCATCTCAGAAAGATTTTTAAACCTGGCCTTGATCTTCAAAAGTTTAGATCAAGAGTCATAAAAACATTCAGGCCCTAACCCTGGTGATTTCAAGCATTCTTCGGTTTTCCAACTGGCTACATTTCTGAACACTTCAGCGTCTCTCATTTAAAGGGAGCATCTGTCCTTTGTTATATTTCAGCAGAATGGAGACAGCTCCAAAACTCTCAGGCAAGATGCAAGCAGATTCAAGAGCAGACATCTAAACTCTTGCCCATGACATGTGAATGTACACAGAGGACTTGAAATGGCTAAAATCTCTACATTTGGGACTACTGCTGAAAGAAAAAACCCTCCTATCTCAGACTATGTGTTCACAACAGCGTCTCCTCTGGAAGAAGAAACATAGCATACTTAACTATACTGTATTCCTTTACTAGTATGAAACAGTTGTAACAGGAGGACAAATCAATGGAGTCAAAGAATCCCAAAGGCTTAGGATGTAGATACTTGGTCCAAGTAACACAAAATACCAAATCAGAAAAACACTTCATTATCATTTCTGCTCTTTGATGAATAAAAGAGAAAATGAGAGAAAGCGAGAAAACAAATACTAGTTGGAGCCTAAACAATGAGCTTATACAAAAACGAAATCCAAGAGCTGTGTAAAATTGTTACTGACATTTAAACCAAACACAATTAAGCACAAGGGGAAAATGCAGAAAGAATTATCTATGAATTCTGTTTTAGTACCTCCAGTTTGCTCCCACTAGTCTACGATTTATTTTAATTCCCCAAGTCATAAACAGGGGACTGACACACTGCACCGCTGCCTACTTTATTTGCTCCAGACAAACTTCAAGTGTCCTGGAATTGCTAGTCTGAGATGTGCCTCTGCTAATACTACACATCACTAGATGCTACATCTCCCATTTTTATTAAAACCTGCCTTGGCCATCTACGCACCATGTACATGAACTGCAAATGGCTCAGATTACTTTATTCAAAGTTATTAAGATTGAATGTGGCAGTGAAATACTTGGACCTTAATTCCCTCTCTTCCTTGCCCACACCCTCATGGTTAACAGAGGGAGAGGTTTTGTTTCGGTTTTCCATCTGGATGGGCCACTGGGGCTCTTAGACGAAGTTCAATACCTCAATAAAGGGGGTAAATGCAACTCCTGTGCTGACCGAAGTACAGCAATGCAGGCATGGAAACTTCTGCCCAACTCAAACCCCTCAGTATGAGAAATGTGAGTCAGCAGGGACTGCTGAGGCCAGTACCCTGGGTCATCCACAGATGAAGCTAATGAAGATTTTGAAATGAGGCTGGGAGAGGGGGTCTGATCACTCCTACTAAACTAGCTCCTGCCGTTATCAAAATGCTTTAGTGTATTCACCAGGAAAAAGCATTCTTCTACAGAAAGAAATTAAGAGAGCCTTTCCTCTGTCCCTCTGATCCAACATGATCACACAGTGATGGCCTTCCAGATATTCAGTTTTCAGCTGAAGCCAACTCCAGAAGCAAAGCAATACCAGTGTGCACAATGTTTTGACCAGAATGTTTTCTTTTAAATCCTGCATTCTCAGTTCTCATCACAGACTGGAAAAAATAAGACACAAACCAAAAATAAACCTTTTGCACTCCAAACCAAACTTCCTGGAAATGCTACTTTTAAAAATAATAACAATAAAAATAATAAAGGAGGAAGGGGAAGAAAAAGAAGATTTTTTTTTAAATCACCCTTTGAAAGCTTCATCAAGCAAAGGTCAAAGCTTCAAAAGTGGTCATTGAGCAGCTCAGCCTTGGTTGGCAGTAGTTAGAAGAGCCAAGGTCTCTCCTTGGCTCAACTATCATGTCCTGCATGACATCAATCAAGTCTCTTCTCTTTTGCTTCCCCTCCCACCTTCTCTGGCTACTATTTAAGCTGTGTACTGAGACACACAGCATGTTTTTTTTATCTCAGCTGGAGTTTCTAGATACTGCCTAATATAAACAATATATTTATAAAAGCAGACCAAAACAATCCTTGTTACAGTAATATATGAATCCTCATTACCCTTACCCAAGTTGATGTGCAAGGAGAGCTTCCCCTTCTGCAGTTCCAAGGTAATGTAGTCTCCACGCTGTCCTTCTCCATGGAATAAGACTCCATCCCCCTGCATGCTCTTAAACTTCAAGGAAACCACATCTTTGAATGTGCTCATCAGCTTCTGATTGAACCTGTAGAGGAGTGAACTTCTGCCATCGAAGTCTGCAATATCTGACTCTGGGAGAAAGAAGATGGCAAAATGAAGAGGAGGGGCAGCATCAGGAGCGGGACAGCATTTTTTCAGAATCTTTTCAAATATCACTCAAATCCAGGTATTCTCAGGAGTGTACATCCACAGGACGCATGTGGCATCCGGGCAAACATATTTCACCTATTTCAAATCCTCTCCCTCTGTCTGGGGAAAGGGAACACTAACATAAAAGCAGAACTCCTCTGCCCTTGTCCTCATCTCTCTCATGTAACACTGCTTTCTCACTCAACTTTTTAGAATAGAACAGGTGCCTTCCATCACATTCAGCTCTCCAGAGCATCCCTCTCTACATTTGCTGTTTGTCTCATAAACACACCCAGGATGTTATTCACTGCTTTGAACACTTCAGTTCTCACTCCACTTTTTGTAGCTTCGCAAGTGTCTGTTGAGCTGTTTCTGTACATCAGGCATTTCTGCATCCACCTTTTCATCCCAATAAGCATCTTCCTAGCCTCTGAGGGTTGTCTGCTTGTTTGTGATGAGCATTTATCAAACATGTTTCTGCATGCAAATTGACTAGGCTGGCAGGAATAGCCAAATATCAATTCAAAAAGCTTTTGAAGGGGTTTCATGGGAACTGGGCATCTAAACTGATTATACACCTTTGAAAATCCTATTAGAAACATATTTTCCCCTTCAGTCAGCCTCTAAAACCCAAACACTCTGATGGGATATAAGATCTTAATTCTTCAATTGCAATTAATATTTTCTTTGGCAGCAGCAGCCTGGAGTACTCTCTTTGCTATACAAAGTGCTATTTTAAGCAAAATGTATTTTTAATAAACTGGGGTTTTAAAATATGTATATCACCAGAACATTTCAGGTAGCTTTAAGTACTTTTAACTAATGCATTGTATTAAAACATGTGACTGACATACGTAAATTAAATTCCAATTCCTATCAAAATGCAATTTGGCACAAATTATGGATAAAATATCTGCTTGTAAATAATAAATCTGTCAATTGATATTTTCTGTTGTTAAGAAAAATATCAAAAATCAAGAAAAAAAGACAATGAAGAATCTGATCATGGGTTTACTAAGCTACATAACTACTGGGATACACACACAAAGACAAAAATACCTTCATAGTAACCAAAAAGACAGAGCACTATCTTTGTTTGCAAAACATGTCTTAATGATAATCCAAACCAATCAGTTTTCCATTTTCTTTTGAAAAATAACTGAAAGGTCCACATGCAAAACAATCAAGACTTCCAGGTCAGCAACTGCATTGTCATTAAAGTTGGTGATTTAAGTCACTTAAGCTCCCTTGAGAGCTTTTCTATCCCTTTGAGCATTAATGGTAGCTTAATTTGCTCCGGTTTAAAAATAGAAATAATAGGGATCAGTTGTTTGTTATTTTTTTTTCCTTTTTTTTTTTTAATCTGGATCAACATTTAAAGAGGTTTGCAATTATAAAAAATTTTATAAGCGCAGAAACTAAAAGACCTGCTAATTATTTGTTACCATGGAAACTACAATCTATAACTTCTGCATGTCACTGTGACAGATTGTACAGAAGTTTGGTGGCACACTTGCAAACTTGCAGGGAGCTCAAAATTTAAATTTGATGCAAAATTCAGTCACTACGAAACAGTTTCTATTCCAAATCAGAAGGCAACTGATTATTTCTTATGAGAATATAACTACAAAGTAATTCAACCCTGAGAAAAATTCACTCCGGAATAAACGAAGACTAACTTCTTATCTGTGATGTCACAATTATATGCTATTTAGCATCATACATGGAACACTTGCTAGTTTAGGAAGTATCATGAATACAAAAGTATTCCATAAAAGGCATCTGCTTTTAGTGTTTTTTAGTTCTGAACTTGATGTTCAGAAACAGCTCCTTCAGAATTGCTGACTCCTCTCTATTATAGACACCTTGACTGCCAGTTTATGTAAAAGGACTTAAATTCATAGTTTAGTTCTTATGAATTTCCCCTAGCTACATTAAATACTTCAATTTGTTTGAAGTAAATTGCAATTGTATCATAAAAATTATTTCATTTTAACACAGGCAGGAGTTAGGAAATAAGGAAGTTACAGTCTTTGATTTCCCGTGCATTTTGCAGTTAAAGTTGATTTTCCTCCTAGCTCTCCAAAACAAAGATATTCTAAGAGTAACAGAGCACTGATTCAATGTTGCTGTAACAGTGGCCTTTTTTTCTTAAATTCCTTATTCCAAATGATCTAAGCCTTCAACCTGTCTGAATTCACACTTCAGTCCCTGTTCTTAACTCTCCACTAAGCCACAGCGTAATACACAATTTCCTGAAGAGATCTAACAGTGACATTTACAGAGTATAACAAAAAGGAAAACCTGTTTCTGAAAAGTTCTGCTTCACTAATTATCTGTTGAGAGTACACTGGCCAATAAATAGCCCCAAATGAAAAGGGAATATGTCAAATAAATGCTAACACTGGCAGCCAGAAGTCATTAGTGGCAGTTTGCATGACAACAAATCGTTGGCTTCCTGTTAAAAATTGAAAGATGCAGCACAATTCTAATACAGTCACTCCAGAAAACCTGCTTGTTTGCTTGGTGTTTATTTAGTCCATGTATGTCCATAATCTGCAGCAAGAGAACAAGGATCAGAGATGTTGTAAGTCTCAGAAAACCTGCAGGAATAACAAACTAAAACACAACATGTGGTTTCACTCTGCACTGCCTGCTGGGTTTACTCGTGCTCCCTGAAGACAGACTTCACTTAGTCTGGGTACTTTTCTACACTGTCCCCTCATCAACAAGGCTACAAAACTCATCAAAAGTGAGATCAGGCAGAATACACTCCTTTCATGTTATTCTCCACTGACCAACAATTCAAACACATGCCTCTGCTGTAAATACATACGTACTGCTGCTCACGGGTGAAGAAGTTCCCATAAACTAGAAATCCATCACGCTTTTCTGACATTCAGTGGAGGCTCTGGCCCCAGGGGTGCTGGCTATGTTATTCCATTTGAATTTTCTTTTCTAACACAGATACAAACATTGAATGGGGTGGGTGGAAACACAGGCAGTTGAAGGTGGATTACCAAATTAATTCAGCATAATTTTTTTTAACAAATGAAGCATGTGACCACAGGGCTCAACCTGTGGGACTAGCTGTGCTGAGAGCAATGTGGGACCAGCCAGGCTGGGAGCAATGTGAGAGCGTGGAGTTTACTTGTGCAGCAATCTGCTCCTGGCAGCGGAGACAATACACATTCATCCCAACAAAGACAGTTCTCCTAGTGAATTTGGGAAAAGAAAACACTTATTTGGGAAAGTTATTCCAAAATACAAAAATATCCTCTAGGAACAGCTGCAATTTGAGACAGGAACTTTTGGTCTTGTACTTGCATCACTGAACAGAAGCTTTAACTCCCTGCAAGAGTGAGGACTGTTCCTGGTCTGAACAGCTGTCTCTCCTGGCCAGTTGCGCCTTACTGGCTTGAGTGTGTCTGAAGCAAGCTAACTTCCCTTCTCCCTACCCCTTCTCAGACCTGCAATCCAAGGGATAAATGCAGATGAGCACCTTAGCAATGACTGTTCTGCTATGCAGATTTATCCCTATCACAAATCTATGTCTGCCTCCTGGCAAACAATTGTTTGGGTATGTACCTTACATGGCTGGTTATAAACACTACTGGTCAATGCCCATCAGAAACTAAGTGGTTCTCTTCAATGCATTCTTTCCTATCTCTCAGGAAGACAAAGAAGAGGATTGGGGGGTGGAAGGAGGGGGGAAGAGAGAGAAATGAAGATCGAGTAAAAGTATCATTTAATCAAAAAGCACAATATCAGATCATATTCCCTGAAGCAATGACAGCAAAGGATGAAAAAAAGAGTCCTGAACTGGGAATGAAGAACTCAAGTCTCAAGAGCAGAAGATAACCTGTTTCACACCCTGTCACTGTCTCTCCTGTGGTTTCTCTGCCTGTTAACTGCACATCCACCTGATTCTGCTGATGCATTTTGGGCTGCTAACCAGTTATAGAATATGATCAGCATCTTCAATGCAGCTATAAATCTTATGCTATAAAAGTAATTGTGTCAGCAGATTTTTCTCCTGTGCTAAGCTAACAAGACTTTTCCCAGGTATACACCCATTTTCCCCTCACCGCCCCCAGTATCCAAAGCAATTGGTTTGCCATTTGTCTGAACACATCCTCTGTTTCAGCTCTGGTTATCTGTTACAATCACACTGCTTCTGGAGCCAGTGCTGCAAAGAGAGGGTGAGAGCTTACACGTGCATCTGCATGGGAATTTCCGTTTAACTCATCATAAATCCTTTTCTGAACACAAAACATCAACATATGTTTTCAGATCAAGACCATTTCCTTCCTATTTCAGTACCTATTTTGAGGATGTGGGATGGAATCTTTACAAAAACTTCAAATAAATGTAATTCACTTTCATTTAAGTACATACTTCCTGTGTAAGAAATAAACAACAATTAGCATGTGTCATCTGTGAATTCCAGCTGATTTGACAGCCTTGGAGTGTTTTGTTGCACAGGAACTTCGATCTGTATGGGATAGGATCAAGCATACTTATGTGTCTGAAACAGCTTTGCTGTTAAAAACATGTTTTTATGTCCCAAAGAAACAATGTCAACTGGCAGCTAATTAGGGGATGAAAAGAAAAAGGGAAAAAAAAGTAAAATAAAGAAGAAAGCTCTCTTCTTTGACAGAGAAGTTTTTTGGGATAAATTTGTAGGAGAAGATCACTTCTAGCAGGAGCAATAAATAGTAGTGAGTGCCATTCAGCAGCACAGTGCAATCACATGTTAAGGTAGCCACTTTGGCATCCACTGCACATAGCAGTTAATCTCTGAGATGATTCTTCAGTATTTTTTGTTACTGTGTCCTGGCAGAGTGTTTGGTGACCTATGAGCCCTGATGCCTTCCACATGCCCCCTTCTAAACACATCAACATTGAAAGCTGCATTTGTCAAAAATTAGCACAAGGTTGTGTTCCTGTGACCTCTTTGGTGTATGCCACACAGGACAGTCATACTCCAAAAATGGGAGATCAGAGCCTTGTGCTGGCACAGAAGTGTCACATTCACCTAACTTTGCCATCACAGAAATGCTTAAGCAGCAGTGAAGCCACAAACCTCTCCTACAGCTGTCATCTTCTGCTCAAATATGCAAGGTTAAAAAGGAGATGATGTGAGCAGAGATCATCCAAGGAACCGCAGGCTATTTTGCACGCCCTGGCGTATCGCAGAGAGGTGCTCAGCTGCATGTTCGACAGTAGTCCCAGGGTTTTGACAGATGTGCAGCAACACATGAAATTCAGATAGTCTAAGCTGTCAGTAGCCCCAGACTTCTGTTTCAGACAACCAATGAATGCTGCCACTCACACAAAAAGGATCTCCAGCTCTCCTGTACATGAAAACTTTACTTCTGCAGTTTTCTGCCCCGGATATCAATATAAAGCAACTCTGTTTTCAGATCAGGTGCTGTGCTTCTGGGGCAACATTTGCCTGAAAGGTGGAATGAACAGCCAGCGGTCCAGCATCATCTGAATTTCAACTTGTTTCTACAAGCAGGCTAAGAGGTAGAAGTGATCCCACAGTCACATAAGGAAGATTGTGCAAGATTTGGTTCATATGTGTTCCCCATGCATGTGTTCTCTTTTAATCATATACTTCAGGACTGGATCTAAAGCTAAAATGCTTGTGGAAATCCTTTCTTCCACTTCAGTGGACTTAAAATCAAATACACTGGATTTGTTTACCTATAGAAGCCTTTAAATCATTCCAAAGCATAGAGAGGATTAGGCATAACTGGGAATTAGGCTCTTACAGACGAATTCATATTACGTGAATCCTTCCGAACAGGTAGGTGACTATAATGCTCTTCCTTCTCCCAGGCACACATCCCTTCTTTCATATACGCATAGACACTTGCATGAAGGGTCATCTCTTAGAGGTGGAACATTTGTTCTTCTTCTAGCTCCATTTCCTTCCTGGCTTGTCCAACAGCCTGTCTCTAGTGATTTTTTTTTCCCCACTTTTTTTCAAATTATAAATATATTTCTTGTGTCAGAATTGAACATGGTGGACAAGTCTGTATGCTGTCAAACATTACAAAATGCAGTTATGCAGCTCAGGAACTGCTGCAGATATTCTGTCAGTATAACAGTAAAGATGACATTTTATAAATGATCAAAAATCTTTTGTACAGTGCTGGAGTGCCTGTGTTAGGAGTAGCCAAGACTGTGAAACTATAAGCAAAACTTGTAGACAGGTATTGCTTGGCATATGCAATTTGCCAGAGAGAAATTTGAATAGCACATTTATATAAACGGAATGAATATTTCAACACTCTGTAAAACTTTTATGAATCCCTTTATTTCTTCTCTGGCTTGCTTCAATCTCATACCTTAATTCTGCACAACCATTTTTATTCCCTGTAACTGCAGGGTACAGTAAAAAATGAAGACTTAGATGATATCAGCACAAGGAAACTCAGCCTGCAAGCAACTCTGAAGTCTTCTTCATATCATAGAAGATACAACCACAATTTGACATCAAAGTAGTGCACGTCTAGTATTTCACACGGAGTAGCATCAAAACACATTCAGCTACAAAAGTTTCAACCTTCAGTTTGAGTTCTATTCGTTGCACATCTGTTTGGACTATACTCTTCACCGCAGAAGTATGGTCATCATTAGCAGAGAGTTCTTTGAAAACAGCTGACATAGGTGCTTTGGAATGATGTCATCAAGGGCAGTTGGTTTGGATTTATAGGTTTCAGTTTCCATGTCAACTGGTAGGGCTGGAAAAAGTCTCTTGCTCTAGCAACTATCCATCCGGACCAGGCTGTTTCAGGTCTGTACTTAAATGAATGGTAGCCCACAGTGCCCGAGCATTAAAGTAGGTGGAGGAGCAGCACTGAAAAAAAAAGCTCCATGGAGCTTTCAGATCCGCGCACAGACCATAACAAGGATCTTCCTGTGAGGCCACGTGGATCACTCCTAACACCCAAGCGTACTGATGAGGTCACCAAGAATACTACAGCTGAGTCTCTGTTCAACAGGACGGTGTGAATAAAAATATTTAAAACACTTTGCTCCTTGATTGTGCTCAGTTGAATATAAGAAGTCTCCAAAATAGGAGTTTTTCTGCTTATTATCTTACAATGCCTTTTCTGCATCTAGCAGGAGCAGATGAGGACCTAAGCTAAACAGGGAGATGTACAAACACAGTAGTGTCACATGACGGTGACTTGTGCCACACCATGTAAAACTTACCAGTAAAATGCTGTTAATCCCCTGAACTCTCCCCAGCAAAATCTCTCATGTCTCCAACAGCATCTCAAGTCACATTTGAATATTTCAGAAATAAATCCACAGTCACCCAAGAAACAAATACCAGACTTATGTTTCCTTGTTTGCAGACTTGTTTTTGTTTTGTGTGAGGGAGCAACATTGGTCCTTTTTCTTTACATTCACATTGTTCTGTAGTGACAGGTCATACACATGCAGCAGTACACCAAGGCCACTATGTGGCCAAAATGCCCCAAGGCAAGCATGCTTACAGGTGCCTCCAAAGCCCACGTGACAAAGTGCTGCAGACCATGTCTTAGAGGATCATTCCCAAGTCCGCATGGACTTGTTGGAGCAGGTCCAGAGGAGGGGCACAAGAATGATCAGAGGGTTGGAATACCTCCTGTATGAGGACAGGCTGAAAGAATTGGGGTTTTTCAGCCTGGAGAAGGCTCCAGGTGGACCTTAGAGCAGCCTTCCAGTGCTTAAAGAAGCCTACAAGAGAGATGGGGAGGCACTCTTTATCAGGAAGAGTAGCGATAGGATAAAGGGCAACAGTTTTAAGCTGAAAGACGGTGAATTTAGATTAGATATTAGGAAGAAATTTTTTACTTTGAGGGTGGTGAGGCACTGTAACAGGTTGCCCACAGAGGCTGTGGATGCCCCATCCCTGGAGGTGTTCACAGCCAGGCTGGATGAGGCTTTGAGCAACCTGGTCTAGTGGGAGGTGTCCCTTGGAACTAGATGATCTTTAAGGTCTCCAAACTATTCTGTGATTCTTGTGTTATGAAGAAGAGTGCCAAAGAAAACACTCATGCAAAAGCAGTTAAAGCAGCAAATGAGTTCTCTGCTCTCTGGAGCTATAAAGCCATCAGCCGCAGATAGAAGTACTAGCTGCACTATCTGCAGCACTTCCCTCCGCAACTAGCTAACTTGCCTTAAAAAAAAAAA
>NW_010108222.1:9013-10188 GCF_000699245.1 Pterocles gutturalis | reverse complement strand
TTCCAATCTCTAGCATTCTCTGATTCTGTGATTATGTGGGTTAAGCCATATCTCCAAATGAATTTGCTCTTTTTAGGGAAGTTGCCATCACTTGGAGCAGAAAGGAGCCTTTCACTACAGGACCTGCTAGGTCTACACTACCCTATTTCCCTGCCAAAGCAAACATTATCCCCACGGGCCCCTCCGCAGTACGTGAGGAGTACAGTTTCAAACCTCCCCTGCTCCAACCACTTTCGGCACCAAATGCGAGACTACAGCTGTTTCAGGCTGGCTCAGCTCCTTCAAAATCAGCAGAGCTCCACTGCCACAATCTAATTGGGGTTTTGGCCCAATATCCAGCCTTCAGCTCTTTAGGAAGGCAAGTTGTGGATGTGTTTACCTGTTGCAGATGTGTCTTTTTTTCCCCTTCTGTTCTCTTTTTTCCCTGCTGCAGACATATCCCCCTTGTCCCCTGAGCTACCAGAGCCCACATAGAGGACATTGTTAGCTACATTGTACAGGGGGTGGAAAGCGCTAAATCATGGGTTAGGAAAATAAAGCTCTTATCCGGCAGCAATTGTAGGCAAGCAATACTTCACTGCCGACACACAGCATGTGCAATGGTGCATTTTAACTGGATTCCAGGACACAGAAATATTTGCAGCTCTAGATCCTAAGTTATACTCACATCCAAGATCTTGGATTTTCATATTATTAAAACATAAAACTGTCACCATGTACATTTGGGGCTTAAATTATGTAGAGATGATATTTTATTGCATAGAATTTGTTTTGCATCTCTGTGGAAACCTGGCAGCCACCCCACTGCCGAAGTCCAAAGGGGCAGTGACAATTTAGGAAAAAGCTGAGAAACAATCCAAGAAAACAAGCTACATATGCTTCGTTATCTAGTGTGTTTCTTTAATATTGGAGGGAAAAAATCATGCAAGGAAGCATGATTAAATAAAAACTGACCTTAAGTAATTTGAACGATAGACCAAGCAGCAGCACCATAGGATATTTTCACAGGAATTGACCTTCACCCTTGTTGGGTTCCTGTTTGGAGTAGAGCTAACTCACTTACAGGATTGCATAAGCTACCTGTAAGTGGTAGCACTTCAGCCTGGGGGAAAACAACTGGCTGTCGGTCCTGTGCAGTTATGGAGCCAGTGAAGACAGGCAGGTGTGGTAGCCTG